>NC_090297.1:84104924-84407954 GCF_039906515.1 Pseudorca crassidens | reverse complement strand
GGGACATGGGTTCGTGCCCTGGTCCAGGAAGATCCCACATGCCGCGGAGCTGCTGCGCCCGTGAGCCATGGCCGCTGAGCCTGCGCGTCCGGAGCCTGTGCTCCGCAACGGAAGAGGCCACAACAGTGAGAGGCCCGCGTACCACAAAAAAAGAAGAAGAAAAAAAAGAAGAAAACAGTTTTAGGGTTTTGATGGTCTCTGCTTGAATTTCAGCTTGTTCATCTGTGTAACAACTGACAAATTTGTTAATATTCTTGAAACCCAGTTTTACCTATAAAATGAGATTCATGAACTTCTTTCAAAGGCACACCCAGGCTTACCTTGCTTATCTGCTAAAATTCCCTTTCTGTATTCCTCCTAGATCTAAGCACTCTCTGTGGGAAACAGGAGAAAACCCTGGATGTGAATGAAGGGTCAATATTCCACACCCTAGCATGTATGACTTGTAGTTTAATTTTTTTTAAATAAATTGATGTTTCTCTGCCTATGTTGACAATCTTTCATTTATAGTTTTTTATTTGCTCCTGTGGCTCTTCTATTAAGCATTCCAACATTACTCTAGACCACCTTACTCTGCTCTCTTTTGAGATTCCATATACATCCTGTGCTACTCCACTGTCTCAAAAGTGTCACATGCCTGCATTTTATCTTCCCACACTCTCAGAGGGAAGGGATACTTTTTCTTTGGTTCTCATATTCTCTGCAACACTTGACCTGGGCTAGCACATAGTAGGCATTCATCAAACATTTGTTGAAACACAATCCTATTGAACACCAACTGTCATGCGTGAATGGGATTGTGGATCTGGTCCACAAAGAAATCAATTGTGGCGAGTCACAGAAATAGGATTATCTTTTCATCAGAGCATAATGTTGGTTCTTTGATCAGAGGAGTCTTTTTTCCCCTGACAAAGATTTAAGCACACTGGGTGCTTTCTTTCAATTAATGCTAATGGCAAGGTTTCCAAAGAATACAGCAAATAAGAAGGATAAGAGACAAAGACAACTTCCAAAGCTACTTTTATTAAAAAGTAATCTGCAGCTTATCTTAGCTCTTTTGACATCGAATATCCAATGATGCTATTTGAATATGTTTCCCCACCAGTATCTCTAAGGTTTTGAAGCCAGGAGCTCACTGAGCTTCACCCTCATCTCTGGCCCAGCAAAGCATGCAACACACACAACACCCTCCCCTCCTCCCTTCTGCTCTATTCCCTCTTCTGCTGCTCTTTGCCACTCCTCCATATTTATGAGAGGGGAAGTGTGAGCAGTGGCTGTCATGGCCTTATTATCTGTTTCTACAGAGTAGGCCCCTTTGTCTTTTACAATTTCTCTATTCCTTTCTTTTTCTGCAGCCCAAATTCCATTTTTGTGTTGCTCTAAGCTACATCTGCCAAACTATGGGGTTGACTACCCTAAATTGGAAAAGAGAAATGCCAGCATGTGCTGATACAGCATGTGTAATTGTAAATATCTACCATTCTGCACCTGAGGCCAATAGCTAGGCTACATTTGCCAAATATGGCAGTGGCTTATGGGCTGTGTGAACTTGGTCACGTTGCTTAATCTCTCTCAGCATCAATTTTCTTGTCTATAAAATGAGAATAACAGTAGCTACCACATAGGTACAATATGAAAATTAAATCAATAATTGTATAAGCATCTTATTATAGTTTCTGTCACATTGTAAATGTTAAAAAAGTTTATTTTATTTAATAAAAGTGAATAAGTTTTACTTAAAAAATGATTATTGTTGTAGTTATTGTTATTATGAATAACTGTATCATTACTTTGTCTTTAGCATAATCTCATTCAGTGAGCATTCACTGAGTTCAAGTATAAACTCTCATACTAAGTCCTACAAGAGATATTAAGATGAATTAAGATACGGTACCAAGTTTAAAGGAGATTAGAATCTGTTGGTGATGAGATACTTATACCAACTAATCATGTTATTAGGCAGAGGATGGTAAATGCTAGACATGAAGTACAGTCCAAAATTAATGGGAAGAATTAATCATGAATGGTTGAATCTGGTGAGGCTTTATTGAGAAGGTGTTATTTGAACTCAACTGTGAAGAATAAGACAGGGTGAAGGAGACTATAAGGCAGGAAAAGCATTGCAGCTTGAATAAATAGCAGGAGGCATAAAAATGAATAACTTAGGAAAGAAATATCGGATAATTATTTTTCCATTCGTATAATATTTTCTTGCATATTTATTTATTTAGTTAGTTAGTTAGCTACTTAATTAGTTAGTTAGTTAGTTATTTTTGGCAGTAATTCACATGCAGAAGAAGGAAAGGATTGCAGTGAACCCTTCTGGATCAGCACTTTCCAAAATATGTTAGCTGATAGGGATTCCAGAAAAATGATTCAGTAGTCATGTAGGTACTGATATCGCAAAACATTTTGCTATCCTTTCAGATTCTGCTAATAGCTTCCTTAATATTTGCAACCTAACTACTAACACATGTCATATATATTTTAGGATTGTCTTACAGCATTGCTTTTCTTTTTTTTTTCCTCAAAATCTTGTATGACATGAACTAGGCCAAGTCACGCTGCAGCAACAGCCTAAAAATCTGGCTTAGAACAAGAAAAAATTGATTTCTCAGTCATGTGCACCATGTACAGAGCGCCAGCAGAGGGCTGGCTTTCATGGTCCCACCAGGAAATGGTACATGTCACTTCATTCACACTTTTCTGTCCACAGCAAGTCATAGGACCACATGTAATTTCAAAGAGTGAGGAAGGAAAGCTTACCATGTGCCTGGGGAAGGGGAGGAAAATTTGGATATTTGTAAACAGGCCTAACAACTACCATACTTAGATTACACAAAGTGAAATGAGACTGCAGAATTTCTCAGTCTTTAACCTTGATGTATTAATGTAAAATACAAATCTCTCAGAGGATGTTGTAGTTATGTAGACTGTCGTTCCTATTTGAATCTGGGACCATTTTTTCCTTCAATAATTTCATGGCAATATTGTTTCGTGGAATCCAAATTAGGAAATTTTTATACACTCTAAAGGCTATTTTTAATTGACTATGTCTAGAAATAGGAACTGAGATAGTACTGGTGTTCATAGACCTGAATAGCTGGTAAAGCTGTCTGAATATTTTTCAGTATAATAGATAAAATAGATAATTCACACTTTTTGCCATTTGTAATCACCTACTAAATGCCAAATCTTGTATCGTCTATTTTCATACATATTTTTCCAATTAATTCTCATGAGAGCAATACTAGGAAGATAAATAACATGACTCCCATTTTGTAGTTGAGGAAGTTGGAAATCAAAGAGATTGAATAACTTACATAGGGCCTTGCCAGTAAGTGGCAGATCTGGGGTTTGAATCTGGGCTGTGTGGCCCCTGAACTCATGTTCTTTCTTTTAGTGTAAGGCTAGAGTGTGACCAGAGCCTCTCTTGGATGACAGTTAGGGTTTCCAGTGAAATAGAATCAACAGGATACCTATCTATCTATCTATCTATCTATCTATCTATCTATCTATCTATCTATCTATCTATCTATTTGTAATGGGGACCGGCAACTCTGAAATGTATAGGGCAGGCCTACAGACTTGAAACTCAGGCAGGATTTCCATGTTACTAAGGCAGAATTTCTTCTTCTTTTTCTGAAAATCACAGTTTTTTGCTTATCTTAAGGCCTTTAACTAATTGGATGAGACCCATCTACATTATGGAGGCTGATCTGCTTTACTTAAAGTCAACTGGCTATAAATGTCAATCCCATCTACAAAATGACTTCACAGTAACAGCTAGACTAGCATTTGACCAAACGCCTGGGCATCATAGCCTAGCCAAGGTGGCACATAAAATTAACCATGACAACCAAAATAAGTACTCTTAAGAAAAGTTAAAAATAAAATAAGTAAAATAGCAATCTAAATTCTTAGCTTGGTATATCTAGGATTAAAAGTTCCATTCGGGAGAGAGTTGTTTTTGGTTTTTTTTGGTTTTTGTTTCTATTCCTGCTCCTCATTCAAATGAATCCATCCTCAAGCCCAACAAAGCTGTCAGGACATTCTAACCCGGCTTCCACATCCCCCCCTCAACCACTTCTCAGGAACAATGCTCCCAGGACTGTGTTAATCAGGCCTTTTGTTCTGACTTAGTTTCATTCTCCCTTGATCTTCCTTTTTCTACTTCCCCACCACTAACTCTTCCTATAACATTAGTTAAAATTTTTTTTTGTTTTTCAATAGTAGCCTTTTAAACAGAGCCTTGCTCAGAAGCCTGGTGTGTAAAACAGATGTTCAGCTCTGTTCTGAAGTTGGATAGAGATACTGGAACTTTACCCCCCCAAACCCGCCCCCCGCCAAACTAATTTTACAATTCCATCTCCTCTCCAAGCTGCCGTTCCATGAAGGCAGGGTAGAGTGAACACTACGTTGTGAAGGCACCATGCTGACAGCTCTTCAGGCTGAAATGGGGGGTCCCAGCACTCCTACGGGAGATCTCCCAATCCAGCTTCACATTAGTCCCAGGCTGTCCCTGTGGATGGGCCTCCCACTTCTGCTGGGGCCCATAATAATGTTCCTTCTTTTGACCTGTGAATGTTTCCAGGTCATTACCAGTGACTGCTTCAGAGCTTGTCATAAACTACCCAATATGACTCGGTTGTGGAAGAATTTACAATAGCTGCCCGGGAAATACCGTGCTTTGGATCAATGACTTTTCAGGTGGCTTAGCACTGCACCGGCTCCATAACCATGTGTCAAACAACGGAACCAAAACTAGTAGTCTTTGTCTATTTACAAGACTCATAATTTTCTTGTACTAATAACACGTTTACTTCAAAGGAGCCTCACAAAAAGATAATGTCAAAGGGCTGGTGACCTGGAGTATTAAAAACTAACAGTGTGAGCATTTTTTTTTTTTTTTCGGTACGCGGGCCTCTCAGTGTTGTGGCCTTTCCCGTTGCGAAGCACAGGCTCCGGACGCGCAGGCTCAGTGGCCATGGCTCACGGGCCCAGCCGCTCCGCGGCACGTGGGATCTTCCCGGACTGGGGCACGAACCCGTGTCCCCTGCATGGGCAGGCGGACTCTCAACCACTGCGCCACCAGGGAAGCTCAGTTTGAGCATTTTTATCTTAGGAAAGAAAGGCCCCCTTCTCCCTTGAATGAGTAGAAAATTAGCAGTTCCAATACAACAAAACTGACTTAATTGCTATATCATTAAAATATATTATTCATGTTTAAGTTCTAAGTTAGCCCCTCCTCAAGTTCTACCAATATTTTAGAAATCTTCATTTTGCAAAATAAACATACGTATTTGTCACCAACTGCATTCTGAGACTAAATCCTGGTAAAACAGGATTTGTGTCCGGTGGCCTGATGTGGCATGAATACTCTTTATTCCTCTTCTGAAAGGGACTCAGGGTCCTCTGAACTAGATACAAACTGTAAGAACAAAACTGTCTCATTCTTCACCTTTCCTGTGTTAATATTTGTTTTATTTAGACTGAAAGATCCCTGGTCAGGCACCTCGCCTATATTATGTACTCTCTCGAACGCAAAGTATTCACATTGCTCCTACTGCCAGAGTTAAAGCAAATAGCGATGCTCTTTTAATAAAAGAGCACCTTGAAACCCTGTGGCTTGTCAGAGCTTGATTGTGCCAACTGGTTCCTTGCCTGGTGTCCTCTGCACACTACCTAATGACAGGCAGGGATGCCATGGAGCCCTCAGCCAGCTACAGTACAGTGGTCATTCTGAGTTGATTTGGGCAGGCTGACACCTTAGGACCCTGCAGAATGGTCATCACCTAGGAAGTCATATGTTGGTGTGAGGTCCCAGAGACCTGGTGTCCTCCAAAGCACTAAATAAAGCAAAAAGCTTATTTTAAAAGTATAGCCAAGTCCCAATCCCGGTTGGAGGGAGCCCTGAGCTAGGTGGGGAGTTCAGGCTGGAAGAGCAATCTGCACTGTGGGCAGGCTGGGGAACGCGGCCCCGTTTTTTAGGACTTCTCTGTTTCTTTCATGGTCTTTCTCCACACTCCTTCCAGTAACAATTTTTCATCATAGTTTTTTACCATCCAGTCGACATGTTAGTTTATAAAGTGTTTAAATAAATATTGCTTCTCCACCTTACCCCACCTATAAGTACAATTTCTGACATCTCTGCAGAATAAACTAGACACGGTAAGGCTACAACGAGAAGACCACCGCAGAGATGATGATGATGAGGAGGACAGCAAACATTTTGAGAAGACTCATCTGACTTGTGTCAGCTCTGGTTTTAAGTGCCTTCTGTGTAGAACCTAGATATACGATTCTGTGGGGTGTTCCCTGGGCAAGGGTGACCAGGTAAAGGGGTGAGTGGGCTGAGATCTAGCGGGAGCTTTTTTTGCCAGGAGTGTACACCAGAGAGGGGATGTGTGACCACCCTGAAGGTCCCCTGTGCCTAATTTCCACAATGTGCTGCAGGCTACTAGCAGCTATGTTTATATGAACTCATCTGTTTCATCCCCACAACAGTGCTTTGGAGTGTTGTTTTCAAATACTTTCAAATATGAGGCAATTTATGCACGGAGAGTTTAATGAAATCCCCCAGAATACAAGTGAGTGTGCCAGGATTTGGAAACCTCAGTCAGAGCAGAGCCCAAGCCCCAATGAGCAGTAGCAGCTGGATCTGTACCATGACTGCATCCAGAGGCTTCCCTTTCTGCTCCTGTGATGGCTCTTAAGACATTTTCTATAGCATCTGGATCTTTGTTCACACTCCCCCTACATCATAAAAGTTGTATGATATGCTGTAAAATATATTCTAAATGCTTTCTATTCTTAATCTTTAAATTATATTTTTCAAGGGATGCCATATCACGACTACGTCCAGAAAGAAAATGGTCATCAAATGTGGGGAGCGCACAGGTTCCCACAGGAAGCTATGAGTAACCAAAATGTACTTTTTGCTTTTTTTATTCAGCAGCAGTAACCTTTCTTCTTTATGTGCTATCCCGTATATGCAGATGACTGTCTGGATGCACCAAAATGCTTTGTAAATCTTGGTGATAAGTGGTTTTTATCTAAATGTAAAAATGATACCTTTGTCCTCAAATAGTTGACATTGAAAGAAATCGAGCAGTAAGGACATCAATGTGATTATGCCACCTTGTGGCAGATGATTGATTTTCAGCCTCTTTGGATCTCTGTTAATGGAGAATTTCAAGGGTTTCCTGGGTGTTGATAATATATCCAGCTCTTTCCCGAGACCAAGACTCCGACATGAACTTAGCCCTGAGAATCAGCCTGTGTGTGTGTGTGTGTGTGTGTGTGTGTGTGTGTGTGTGTCTGTGTGTGTGTGTGGTCTAGGGATGTTCTTCATTCACAAGTTTTGCATGGCCTGTTCAGCATGTCATTCCTCGTGGTCAGGCTTACCCCATTCTTAAGCTCCGGTCTCCCAACCTTAGTGGCCACCAGGGAAATGGAAAGTATTGAAGCAGATGGAATGCTGTACAAACTTCAGCTCAGCACAAACTAGAAGCTGTTTTAGGACACTGCGCAGTTGTCTCATGCTCAGATATTACTTGCTAAGAAAATGTGTTATTACTAGGAAGTGGGTATTGCTTGCTCAAGTCACAATTAAGCATTTCTATCAAGACGTCCCACCTGCTCCCTAGGAAACATGCTGAACTTGGGTGCCTTGCCATTCCTGCCGTCATGTCAAAGCAGTAACTCTCAGAAAGAATGAGAAAATATAGTAGTAACGTCTGCATTTATAAATCCCTAACAGGCTCCGAAGCAATGAGACTGGGGGAGGAAAATGCATATAAAGATAGGTAGACTTCTTCCATGCAGGTCTCTGGCAAATACAATCATCCCAAGAAAAGAAAGGGGATTAGGGTCTAAATATATAATAAAAAAGAACTGAAAAGTAATAAAACTTCAAAAGCTGCAATACACTGTATTAATGCCACAAATGTTTCTAAGATATTTCAAAATCACTAGAATGAATACTTTGAGTAATTTATTGGAGTCAAAGAGATAAGAGCCTTAAACATACTCATTATTAGCAGGAACAGGCTGTGGAAGGTGTTGATTATTCTGATCAGGGAGAAGTATATTTAAATGAGGAGAGTACATTTTCGAAGCCTCACAGATTTACAATTGCAAAGCTTTTAATATAATGTGGGGATGTACCTCTAACTTTACAGAAAGGAGATGAACTCCAAGAAGAGGAATGCTGAGGAGAGAGGTCTGAAAAGGAAAGCAGGTTATCTGAGGTGATTGATATGTGCCAGCAAGGGCAGGAAGAGAAGAAACCTGACTAACATCTGAAGACACATGCAAACCCCTCCAAACCTTGAGGCAGGAGGACAGAGACCTGGATGTTTGATAATCCAAACCAGGCCTCTGGATTGGGAAATCTGTGAATAACTTATGAGAGAACAGAGTTTACTATGACTGAGTGACAAGCACGTCACTACTAGGGGCTTTCAGAACTCAACTTTCCAAAGGCATCACCTATGCAATTTGCAAGCCTAGGAGGGGTTTCCAAAGGAGGCAAGCCACTTCTTAAGGATGAGAGAAAACTAGGGGGGAAGAATAGAAGCTATCACATGAGATGAATTTTGAACTCATAGCCAGACACTGCAGACCACAGAAAAAAAAAGCCCTGAGGATGTGAAAACCTATTACTGTATAGTAAAAGGCTTCTGGCCAGTGAGTCTTAGAATAGATAAAAATGAAGCAATAATTAACAGGATTTTAAATATCTCTCTAAAATATGGTACCAAGATTTCCTCCCTCAGGACGTCTATAACTAAAGATGGACATAAAACTGGAGGGAAATTCTGAGTTTCTAGTGTCTGAGTGGCAGTCTGAGTAATTTACCAGGTCTCTGGGAAGAAATAGAGGAGCTGTCCAAATATTCAGTCAATATTTATCTCTTTGGTTAATAAATCTTGCTCCTGACCTCAGCAGAAGTCAATACCTCCTGATTATTATATGCAGGTGCCTCCTCTGCCTTTCTATTTCCCCAAGCTCGTCATGGAATGAGTCACCCTTTTCCCAGGAGCCCCTTTCTCATGGTCATGGGTGTAGACTGAATAATTGCTCACATATCAAAGGTGTGGGCAAGTTGCCAATAATCGGGGCTCTAGCTCAATGTTCATTTGAATCACTAGTTCTGATGTGTTGGCTTTTCTATTGTAGGCTTTGGGGGTGGTGTTCAGAGGTAAAGTGGTGCTGAGGTATTCCCATGAAGCATTCAAAGGCTGCAAAACAGGCAGTAACATGGGAGGAAGATGCAGTGGAGAAGAAAGTATATAGCATTTAGAGAGTGAAAACAGACCTAACTTGGAGTCCTGTTTATGCCAACTAATGGCTATGAGTCAATCATTCAGTTTCTTTGCACTTGAACTGTTGACTCTGTTAAATAAAACCGATAACTGGCCTCAAAAAGTTGTTGTGAGCATTAAATAAATCCCAAATATGGAAGTGATTTGTCATCTAAAGCAGATAAGGCATTGCCATTTGAAGCCTAAGAAAAATATGAGTAGAATCAGTCCCAACAGTGAACCCATTAAGAAGAAAAAATAACGCAAATTTCTTTTGATATTTATAAAGGTGTATTTATCTGTTAGGGACATGATACTTCAAGAATATTTTTATAGTGATGTTAGGATGTATGCATTTCTTCTTATGCAACACTCTCCCCTCACTTTAATGGCTGCTGCTCTGAACCAAACATCTTGGCTTGGAAGAGATGATCAAGGTTGACAAATTTTTCCTCCTGCCTTCTTCAAAACAAATTTTTCATTTAAGAAATGCAAGTCTACTTATATCTTTAAAGTTCAGTTTGGTGCATTATGTTGACTTGAAGACTCTAATTTTGCGAAGGCAGAGAGGAAATAGAAACATGAGACAATTAAGTCCCATCATGTGATTTGCTGGGTAAAAGCTGTAGTTGGCCATGGAAGTTAAGTGGAATTCTGGCTCATCAGCCTGGTGTCAAAGGGCCTTTGGATCTTGTGCACGTTGTCCACCGCGATGACAAAAAAATTACTGACGTAATGTGACCAAAGAGGTTTTGTGTTGTTTTTTACCCCAGATATGCTTAAATGTACAAATATATCTTTCAAATCTGCCAGTTTGTTGGTGGGAATAAGAAGTCAACTGACTGGCACAGAACTGGAGAGATGTGTCCTAATCCCAGTTTACTGTTGGTCCTTTTCACTTTTCTGCGACTGCATTTCCCAGGGATAGTACTTTGACTGCCATCAAAATATAAAGAATGCTTTGGGTTTTTTTAAATTAATTAATTTATTTTGGCTATGTTGGGTCTTCGTTGCTGCGTGTGGTCTTTCTCTAGTTGTGGTGAGCAGGGGCTACTCTTTGTTGTGGTGCATGGGCTTCTCATTGCAGTGGCTTCTTTTGTTGCAGAGCACGGGCTCTAAGTGCATGGGCTCAGCAGTTGTAGCTCTTGGGCTCTAGAGCACAGACTCAGTAGTTGTGGTGCATGGGCTTAGTTGCTCCACGCATGTGGGATCTTCCTGGACCCGGGCTCGAACGCATGTTCCCTGCATTGACAGGTGGATTCTTAACCACTGCACCACCAGGGAAGCCCAAGAATGCTTTAAATATTAATAATTTCATAGACTAAAAATATTCTGCACTCCTCTGCTGAAAAGTATCTGGATGAGTTTCACATTTTAAACAGCACTCTGAGCAAATTTTACTGTCAGGTTGGTGAGTGAAGCTCCTTTGAGAACAATGGTTCTTTGTTTACATTCCAAAGGGTCTTTTATAATTTACTTTCAATTTTTAAAATTTATTGAAAACATTTTAAAACTAAATTTGTCTGTTATTTATAGTCACTGGAAACATTAGACACAAAAGAAAGAAAAAGTAAATTTTTAGATTTAAAAATCCTAGTACCAAGATAAAGCTAATGATTTTCCCACTTTTCTTTATTTCAATAAATTTTTAAAAATTGTAAGAGTAGCATATCCTCTTCATATGATACAAGCAGTACTAAAGTATATTAAGAAAAAGCTTATAATGCTCCCTTTTCCGCATTACTGAGGTAACCAATATTAGGAGTTTGGTGTGAATCATTTGGCACTTTCCTCTATATTCAAACAAACATATATAAAAAAAGATAATTTTCGATTTTTTAAGCAAAAATTGAATCATACTATATGCATTATTCTATAATCTTATATTTTTGATAGTTACAGTTAAATTTACATATATACATACATATATATGTATTTAAATCATTCTTTTTCGATTAGCAGTATATTGTTTGGTTGTGTAAGTGTGCGCAATTTTTGTAGTGGTTTAAAACAGAGAGTATTTGTCTCCTGACTTCTGAGTGCCAGGAACCTGGGAGAAAATGAGTTCAGTTGTTCTGGGTTAGGGTTTCTCATGAGGTTGCAGTCAAGGTGTTGGCTGAGTCTGCAGTCATCTGAAGGCTTGACTGGGGTGGGAAGATCAGTTCCCAAAGCAGCTTATTCACATGTCTGTTGGCTGGAGTCCTCAGTTCCTTGCTGACTTTTGGAAGGTTGCAGTCATTTCTTCACATGTTGACCTCTGCATAGGCCTGTTTAAGTGTCCTTATGACATGGTGACTGGCTTTCCCCCAGGTAATTGATCCAATAGAGAACAAGGTGGATGATTCAATGTCTTTTATGGCCTACCCATGGAAGTTCCACAGTATCATTTCCACGGCGCAACTAAGGAGCATCTAAGTTGTTCTTTTAGCTGACACAAAAAGATGCTAAAAAATTACCATTGTGTATGCTGGCATTTTTATTTATTTAATTCTCAAAGGTAGGATTTCTCATTTAACATTTCAATAGAAACTGTTGTGTTACTTTTCTGGTTGGTGTAGCAATTCCTTTATTAGCAAATAATGTAGGGGAGACTTTCTTTACAACCTCACAGACATGGATGTTAAAATTTTTGCCAGTAGTGCATGTAACAACATCTAATTATCTAGATTATTTCTATATATTTATATACTCTATAGATATATCTGGTAAAATGGGGATATATTCTCCCTTTTTTTTAAACAACAAATAAACTTTTTTATATACAACCTTTGCAACTTGGTTTTAAAATTTATTCATCAGTATGTTGTAAATGTATTTTCCTGATAACATATATAAATTTCCATAATTCATCTTAATGGCTGAATAGCATACTCATTTATAAATGTATCATTATTTATTTAATAAATCAGCTACTGTTATAAGTTGGCTTCTATTTTTTTCTGTTATTATAAAGATACAGCATTAAATATTTTAATTGTAATTTTGAGAACTGATATGATGATTCTTTTCTCACTTCATTTTATAATAATATACTTGGGCAGGGGCTAAGCTAAATTGGTTATAAACTTGTTAAGTGCACTTATAAAACTATAATTCCTTTGAGAATGAATACATAAGAGCTGTTATCAGAAGACAAATAAGAGTTGCTATTTTTGATAAACAATATCCTTTTTTATCTTTGATTATTGTGGTTTCTATTCAACAGAAAACAAAGCTGTTCTTTCCCCTCTCTACCCACTACCAGGTGCATAATTTTCTAGACAGGATTTCACTGAGTTTGCAATGATCATATATTGTTTCTAAGGGCATCTATTTGAAAACCAGGGTGAGAGGAGTTCCTGTAGAAGATTTCTCTTCCTTCTAGTACTAGTTAACATTTATTTAGCCTCTACTTTGATGCCAGGTACTCTCCTGAGCACTTTGTAAGCATTATCTCATTCAAGTCTCTCAACAACTTATGTCTATGAACTATTGGTATCTCCAGTTTTCAAATAAAGAAAATGCATTTTAGAAAGTTTAGTGCTCATCCAGAATCTTGCAGCTATATGTGGAGCACAAACCACACGGATCCGACTCCAAAGCCTCAGTTTGTGACCACTACCTTCTTCTGCTTCTCAGTACTAATACTACAAAACTTGCCTGAAGTTGAGAGTATTTGAAGACATTTGTGGTATGCAGTATTCTTAGAAGGTTTTTACTATCACAGTAATTTAATGCTTCTTTATCTTCCTACATGCCAGCTTTGTCAATGTCAATTTTTTGCTTCTTACGGGCCTGTTTTGCTTTGTCAATGTCAATATTTTCAAGGGCAGATTTTGTATACAGAAAAGATTATTCAGAGGTTGTGTTAAGTTAAAAGTATATTTGAATTATTAGATATAAAATTTGAAAACTTAGCTCTTCTATAATCTTATAAGTTTAGCAAATTTAGCAATCACTTTTATGAGGCCTTTGATTAATGTTTAGTCCCATTTACAAACTAAGTTAATTAAACTCCTTTGAACATTTTAAACTAAATTTACAAGTTAAATATATTTGACTTCTTATTTAGATATTTCAAATGTGTGATCTAAAAACAAAATTTCCAGAATACTTAAAATACCTCTAATGGCTCTGATAAATTGACCTAGAAATAATATGAACCTTAAGTTTTCTTAAGTGTTTTAATACTTTATATACTTACTGTAATTGCTATATAAACTAAATAAAATTTCTACTTAAATGCACAGGCCTAAATCAATTGCTAATTATACATTTTAAGTTGGATCACAAATTTTACCTGTTATCTAATAGACTAAAATATTTTAAACAGTATAAATACTCAAAAGCTAAGTATATTTCCTTAACTCATAAATATTAACACTATGTGTTTGATTATCTTAAATATATCTGTAATTAATTCTAAACTTCCAATTAAAAAAAATACCACCAATGAAACAGTTATATCATCCTAAGCAGTTTTGGGGAATAATTTCTTAGTCAAGAGTGAGTATCAGGAGATATGGACTAACATGCTGAATGAATTATTTCTAGTGAGATATGTAGAGACCTATTCATAGTCATTATGTCATGGGCATTAAAACATTAAGAAACGACACCAAAAAAGGTTGGTCTCATAACCTAAGTATCCTTGACCTTCATCTACTCAGGGAAGTCTACTCAAGGTAGGAACCCAACCTAAGTTGCTACCTCATTTGAATGGCCTTGATGCGTGTGTGCGTATGCACTCATAGTTACATTCCTCAAAGCAGAGGTATTTAATTTAGCTCTTAAATTAATTGTGTTGGTGGCCAGGGGATAATAGCAAAGGATGCGTATATGGAGAAGGAAAGTAACTGTAAGCTTGCTAGCTAGAGATTCCCTAGGAAGGAAAGGTATGAAGCTAGAGATTCTGTGTTGCCCAAGGAGTTCCTTTTCAGTAATGAGGAGTCTAATAGCACTGATCTTTTAGAACAACCCACAGTCAAGTGGTCAGAATCTAGGATTCCAGTTCTAGGAGAATGGAAGGGAGATGAGAACAAAGGAAGATGAGAAAGGCAGGCATGTGAGACCTACAACTGCAGATTGGCTGGGACTAGAGAGAGGTGAGCGAGATGTCCAAGTCACAAAATGTAAGCTCAATCTTCCAATTAGGAAAAGTGATAAGAATAAGAAAGGATTTGTAATATTTATAATTATATTTATAATTATGTCCTGTATAACCAACAAGTAGTTTAGTGTTTGGTTGTAAGAAATTCCAAAATTGGTTAATTCAGAGATGCAAGAATATAGCTCAGGTGTTTTCCAACATTTTCTTATCATTATTGGCCTTTAAATTCAGACTTGTCCCTCAAAGGGTCTGAGGGAAAATAGATGACCATTAAATTAGCATAACTCAACTTTATTTACAAAAATGTGGGAAGATTGTAGGCAGCCACAAGGGATGGTACTGTTTGCCAAGGGTCTGGCTGATAACAGCAGGACAGCCACCATCCCTAGGCACGAAGGGGCAGGAGGAGGGAGCAGCTACTAGAACCAGGAAAGAGGATATGTGTAGAGAAGTTAACCTGAAACAAGCTGTGACCTTTGGCATGAAGACACAGCCACCTGAGGGGACCCTGCAGGAGGGACGTAGAGAGATCACTACTTCCTTTACTGTCCTCTCTTCCTCTAGTCGCCTGCCAGAGCTCCTCATTGGTTAAACCCAACAGGAAGTCAGAGAGCAAGGGAACACTTTACCTTGTCCTAATAGGTAAGCCTCCCAGAGAGAAGAATGGGGAAGGGAGGAGAGTTTATCTAGAAGGTTAAACAAATGATAACCAGCACAGCTGTTTTGCTTTAAGCATCATATTCTCACATAACCATTTGTAGTCATGAGAAAGAATGCCTCTCTTGATGTTTCTCTACTATTATTATTATTTTAGAGAGAAAGAAACTTTCTCAGAAGCTTAACAGAAGATTTTCCCATAGATCTCATTTTCTGGCATGTTCTAACTACAAGAGCGAATGGGAAAATTAGTATGACAAGTGGGGTGGGGAGACAAGCAGGAAATCACCCTTGGTGGGCAATCAGCCATGTGCATGTTATAAGAAAATTGTATTTCTTTGGAAATTTTAAAAGATCTAATAAATGGTTAATAGTAAAAGGCTAATAGGAAAAAGTGTCACAAGGGTGTGGTACAGCTAGAACTCTCATATATTTCTGGTGGGAGTGTAAAATGATATAACCACTCTAGAAAATAATATGGTGTTTGTTAGAAAGCTAGCTATACTCCTACCATACAATCTAGTCATTCCATTTGTAGATATTACCCAACAGAAATGAAAGCATGTTAGTACAAACTTATATGAGATGTTCATAGCAGCCTTATTTGTAGTAGCCTCTAACTGGTAACAACCTAAATGCCACTCAACAGGTGAATGGATAAACAGATTATGTTATATACATACAATGAAATGCAACTCAGCATTAAAAAGAATGAGGTATTGATACACACAACACAGATGAATCTCAGTTATGCTAAATGAAAGAAGCCTCACAAAAAGGAACACTATGTAAATCTATTTAATATAAAACTCTAGAAGATAAATGCAAACTAATCTATAGTGACAGAAAGTAAGTCTGGGGGAGAGGAATGAGGAAGGGGTAGGCAGGGGATTACAAAGGGCAAAAGGAAACCTTGGGAGTGATTGGGTATGCTCACTATCTTATTGCAGTGGTTTCATTGGTCCATATACATGTCAAAACTGATCAAATTGTACACTTTAAATACACTAAAGTGTATATATTAAAATAACTATATGCAGAAGCAGTTGATTATATGTATGTTATACCTCAACAAAGCTGTTTTTTTAAAGAAATAAATCCATACAACTATACCCCAATTAAAAAAAAAGAAAGAAATACAATAAAGATAAATCTAAAAATGAATTTTTTAAAATTTTTAAATTAAAGCATTTTATAAGTCAAGGTATTATTTTGTGGTAGTCATAAAACTCAGTTCACACATGGATTTGAGTGGATGAAGTCTGTTTCCTTGTTGAAGAATTCTCAGTAAGAGCCTATGAATCTTTAGCTCCAGGCTAGTCCTTATAGTGTCACAGGAACTGGACAGGGTATAGTATATAAAGGAAAATTATAGAAATATCCTTTCTTTCTCCCTTTCTTTCCCTTTCTTTCTTTCTCTCTTTCTCTCTCTCTTTCTTTCTTTCTTTCTTTTTTCTTTCTTTCTTTCTTTTTCTTTCTCTCTCCCTTCCTTCCTTCTTTCCTTCCTTCCTTCCTTCCTTCCTTCCCCCCCCTTTCTCTTTTTGTCAAAATCATGTATGCAAGCAGTTCCTGCAGTACCACTTATTTGAGTATTGGGCCTCCTGGATTGGGTTTTTATATTTATCTCTTTATTTTCTATCTTGTTTTCCTTTTGGCTACCTTCCAGGAAATTCCCTCATCTTTATCTTTTAACTCTTCTATTGGGTTTTTTATTTCATCTAAAATAATTTTACTTTCCATGAGCTCATTTTTCTTTTTTGAATGTCTCTTTTTAAAAACAGTTCTCTGTTCTTGTTCCATGATAGTAATAGTTTACTTATATTGGTAATGATTAATTATTGGGATTTTTTTCTCTTCAAGTTCTTCTATCTTTCCAATGTCTATGTTACCTCTAAGTAGTTTCCAGTTTTATTGTTTGTTTTGGACTCCACATTTCCCTACAATTTTCCATTGTCTGATAATCCTCAATGACTCACCTTTAAGAATGGCTGTTAAAAACAGGCTGATTAGAAGTTCAGGGTATGAGATCAGCTAACTGCGGTATTTGCTGCAGGGATCTGCCAGAGCCATTCAGTTGAGGAACATAAAAACTATCCTTTGTCTTTCTTTTGGGGCAGTCAGAACCTGTAGGGAAGGTGCCCCAGTTTTCTCCCTCTAGTGAAGGTCTGGCTGCCTGTGTTTTGGGAGCCACAAAGGGGAACTGGGTCAGGGATTTCAGGGATCCTATGTAGACATTCACATATGCTTTCTATTTTCAGGATAGACCCTCAAGACTCTCCCCCTGTACAGATACCCTCTGTTTTACTGCCTTCATGGAATAAAACTTCAGTCTCACTGCAGTGAGAGAGGAGAAGATGCTCAGCTGCATGGGGTTGGGAAGGGGATCTGATTATTGGACTTTAAATCACTCTTCCTTTTCAGGGTCTCTGCTCCGTCCTTCCTTATTTTCAGAAGGGCTGAGCCTTTAGGGGATTCTATAGGATGCACTGTGCTGGACTTCAGCTTTCTTTGCTGCCAATTTATGATCCAGTTTTTTTTGTTTTTCCAGATCTTCAAACTCCTTTACAATTTATTCATTTGTTTTCAACTTGCAAAATGTTTTTTCTGCTGTCTCCTCTCCAAATAACCGCACACTTGGGTTTATGCCTTAAGAAATGCCTTTTCTGATGATTAGGTAAGGTTTCAGAAGGGAGTGAAATCAGCTCTGTGATTTGTCAAAAATTTTTTGAGGCAATGCCTTTTTCACATCTGTGGGCATAATTCTGTCCACCTCCTGTGATTCTTCCAGTGATGGAAGGCCTACCAGCAGACATCCATGGCAGACTTTGACCAGCTAGACCAGGGGTCCCCAACCTCCTGGCCGCAGAATGGGAGGTTCATCTGTCGTTCCTCATTGCTCCCCGTTGCTCGCATTACCACCTGAACCATCCCCCCACACCACCCACCCCGGTCTGTGGAAAAATTGTCTTCCACAAAACTGGTCCCTGGTGCCAAAAAGTTTGGGGACCACTGAGATAAACAGTAGAATGAATGAGAAAGTTTGGGTGTCTCCTGTAAGCCTGTCACTATTAGAAGACAAAGGGCGTACATTTTTTCCTTTTTTCATCTTTACATACAGAATATGCATGAGGCAAAGGGTAAGAGTGTATATTTTAGCAATAATCACAAATAGTAAGGATTCAAGCTGAAATTTCTTAATTTTTGTAGAAAATTCATATACATATATGGAGATGGATAAAATTTGTATAACAGGGTGGGTTAGATTAAAAACATAAATGTTTTGTGGAGTCGGTAGCCTGGAACCATGCCCTAACTACATCCTTGCCTTGTGTTGTACTTTCCTATGTTTATGGTGAAAATGCAGACATTTTGGTGTAGGAACCTGCATTTCTAAAATATTATCCAATATACTATTGCATGATTAGATGGCTCTTCAGTACCCTTTGGGTATATTCTCATCATAGAACTATTTTCTTCTCACTAAAGACCACAATTCTAAAACTTAGTTGATCAACATCTCTGACTAACAAAAATTTTGCAACATTTCCATGGTTTTGGAATTATTGCAGCTTAATTACCTATTTATCTTGAGCTATGGTTCACTATAAAGCTCTTAAAACCAATAGACATATCTTGGAAATTATAAATAATAGGCAGCTATGAACATTGGGGTGCATGTATATCAATAGATAAATGGATAAAGAAGATGTGGTATATGTATACAATGGAATACTACTCAGCCATAAAAAAGAATGAAATAATGCCATTTGCATCAACATGGATGAAATTGGAGGGCATTATGTTAAGTGAAATAAGTCAGATAGAGAAAGACAAATCCTGTATGATATGACTTATATGTGGAGTCTAAAAAATACAACAAACTAGTGAATACAACGAAAAAGAAGCAAACTCATAGATACAGAGAACAAACTAGTGGCTACCAGTAGGGAGAGGGAAGGGGGGAGGGGCAACATAGGCATAGGAGATTAAAAGGTACAAACTCTTATGTATAAAATAAGCTACAAGGATATATTGTACAACACAGGTAATATAGCCAATATTTTATAATAACTATAGATGGAGTATAACCTTTAAAAGTTGTGAATTAGTATATTGTACACCTGCAATTTATATAATATTGGACATCAACTATACTTCAATTTAAAAAAAAAGAATTTTGTTATTATTCAAAAAAAAGAAAAGAACCACTCCCCCAAAACAACAACAACAACAATAACAACAATAGATAGGCAGGATGACCTGCCGTTCAGTACTGAGAGTTATCTCTGAAGCTTCCTAGGATTTAAGAGCTGTTTTATGAATTTATATAGAGAAACCAAATGAGGCTTTTTATGAGAAACTTTTTCTCAAAGTTAGTAAAGACTTTAGGCAGGAACTTGGCTGCTGATGGCAAATGCACAAGTAGATGTAAATGTAATTCAACCATTAAAATCTAAACCCACAGAAGCGAGGAAATTCACAGTTAAAGGAGGAAATGGGTTGTGCAGCACGTTCTCCAGCCGTGAGGCACAATGGGGTGTATTGAGGAATTGGAGACGCCCCGTAGTGTGAGGCATTGAAGACATCTTTCATGTTTCATCCCTAGCTTGCAGATTTCAGAGCATTTATGGATTTGAATATTCCTTGTAAAGTACCATCTTTTGGGAGATGGTTAGAAAGAAAAGAAACTTCTGTGTTTTTCCTTCCTTATTGCAATGAGGCTGGGGATGAAGGTACGAAGGTGAATTCATATCGCATGAAAGAATTTTGGGTGAGTAATCTGAAACATCAATGTCCTGGCTGACTATTCCTTCAGGATTTCATGCATTCCTGATCCATGTGTACAGACCACAGTTTGGGCAAAGCTACTGGACAAACAGAGACTTAGTGTAACCCAGCAAGCTCTGTTCAGCTTGGATGTACAGAGCTTGATTTCTTATCAACATGAGAGCTATTTGGAACAATGGAAAATCATTTTCCATTTCCACTTCTCTCAACTATAGTAAGATAAAATCTCTATTTGGCTTATGCATGATTGGGTGGTTGGTGGTGAAAAGAAAATCTCAGAAGTGACCTAGTAACACCCAGCTTGTATACATTTTGTAGTTTGGAAAAAACAATTTGAAATATACATTTTAAAAGTGTTTTAATCTTGACATGTTTTTAAGACTATATAGTAAATATAACATCTCAAGTGAAGAGCAGAGTCATAGCAGTTGGAAATCTGGAAGGAAGTCTCTTGTTTGACCGAAAAATGAAAGCATGTTGAGCCGGCACACAGAACATAGGCATGTGTACACAAAAATACATGTGCACGTACACACACACACACACACACACACACACACAACTGGAGAAGTATTCAGAGATCTGTAAAACAGCTGAATAACACTCTAGGGGAAAAAAATTCTAAGTACCTTTTCTGCTTTTTTCCTTTCAAACAAAATTTCATTATATAAGTTTGGGCATTCCACATTTCAATGTGAAATTAATCAGGGTAAAAGACCTAAGCACAGGGAGAAGCATGGTTGACATCACAAACAATGATCTAGGAGCGTTATTGATGTCACGTGAATAAACACACTTTTAGTAAGTCAAGGAGCCTATATGGCTACCACCATGATATAAAGAATGTGTGGCTATATGAACGTAAGGTCTTAAAAATGACTCCACCCCTATCATCTACACTAAAAGAAAAATGTTTATAATAATACATATATTGACTTCTGCTTTCTAGTCAATAACAAGATTTATTGTCCCACTCTTCAGTCAATTTTAACCTCTTTGGGTCAACAAATCTTGATATTGATCTCAACAGAAGTCAATACCTGCTTATTATTTACCTCCACATTTAGACGCCTACCAACAATTCTTATGGGCATTCCTTGACAGGCAAAAGTGAATACTTGCTACCTCCTTTCTATACAAGGTAAATTTCTGTGGGGTTTATATATAATGTCACTTTTACAAGCCTAAGTTCAAATGTAGTTATAAAACTAAATGAGGAAAAAAGATAGATGGGTTTCAATAATCTGTAATTATAAACTAGACAGAGGTTTAGTATTCCCTTATAATTTCACAAAAAATAAAATCATGATCTTTTATATTAATTATTCTCTAGTCATTTCCTACATCAGAGTTGATTAGACAATGTGATATTTTTCATTCGCAAAAAAATATTTTTAAGAGTGAAAATCTTAATCTGATAGTATATAAAGGTTAGAATTCTAGACTATTTTAAATGCTTTCAAAAGCAAGAAAAGCAGACAAGTCACACATTCCAGAAATTATCCAAATGTCTGCCAAGCTCTAGCATCTAAAAGTTGAGATATTTGAGATGTGTAACTTCCATCCTAGTCAAAGATATTCTAGGTTAGATAACTAAGCAGCTTTCAGGAAGGGATTTTTGCTTGTGTGTTTGCCTGGCAACTGAAAAGAAATGAAGATCAAGGAAGCAGCCTTGCCTGGACTTTTTTTAATGAAAGTGACACAAGTTCTACCAAAGGCAATTATTAAACCATCCCCCAAAGTTGTTTGTTCCGCATGCAAATGCAGCCCTGGTTCCATAAGACCTCTAGGTGTAAAACAGCATCATCAGCTGTCTTGCTAACCTCACCTGTTGAAATATTAAAAAGAAAAAAAAAACCCCACCAATATGTACAAACCCAGGGGCAGACAAAACAAAATACACTCAGGGCTGTAAGGAATTAATTTTTTAAATTCAGCAAATAAACCGCCATTGCACATGTATGCTAAAATGCTTCAAATTAAAATTCAACAATACTTATCTTTTGTGCTGCCCTTGAAATACTCTGCCTTCTCTAGATTGACTCACAGACATCATAAGGGCCACATTTAAAACCTATGTCTTGCTGCAGGCAAAATGCCAATAAATAATAACAACAAAAAGGGAAGAAAGAAAAAGACAAATGGAGCAGGTAACGCAGATTGCTTTATCACCAGCCAAAGTTTGCTGCGGCACCATTCCTTCTATTTTCCACATTATATAATTGTGAATCAAATGTGAAGAAACCGAAAATGGAACATTAGGAGAAAAAAAGAACACTTAAGTATTTAAACGTGTGTTAATTCAGAATACGTATAAGCTTTCATAATAATTTAGAGTGGTTTTCTAAAAGATGTGAAAGCATGCATGTTCTTTCAATAGCCACTACTAGCTTGTTAATCAATTTTTATAAGCTTTATCTAAGAGAGTTAATTTTTTAAAACTGTGCCACTAATTAAACATTGTGTTTCCTGAATAAAGTTATTAGCTTCCCCTACAAGTCTTAGTTTCTATGTGCCAAAATAACCTGCTCAAAAGTGAAAAATGCACTAGGGGAAAAGAAAAAGAAGCCTGCTGTTTTATTGACTTCAAACTCCTTTTGAAAATGTAATTTAAGCACTTAGTTTGTGAGTTTAGACACATCTGTAAATTCATCTTGCAGGTCCATTTCTCAAATTTTTCCCCTCTTGCTTCCCCAAAATCAGAAAAACGGGGTCGTGTGCCCTGCTATTCAACTTTACAAGGCTGAACATGAGAGAGACTATGAACAAGACATCTGTGAAATGGCTATATTGTACAATGTTTTTAAGGCTAATTTGTGATGGATTTGGGAAACATGAAATAAGAGAAATTACTTCTCAAGCTCACCCCTACTGACATTTTGGGAGGATAGTTGTTTGTTGGAGGGGGAGGGGTACTCCTGTTCATGGTAAGGTATTTAGCAGATTCCCTGACCTCTGACCCTCAAGATGCTAGTAGTACCCCCTTCCCAGTTGTGACAACAAAAATGTCTCCAGAGATTGCCAAATGTCTCATGAGGGACAGAATTGTCATACCAAAATAGACTATTGTAGGTAAAACATCAAGAAATATTGCAAAATCATCTACCACTATATTAGTGACAGACTGGCCAAATCGATGGTCATTTTGGATTACTGTAGGCAAAAAGACAATCACTTAACCACCCTTGCCAAAGTTGTTCATTTGGCTTATGAATTGAGTCCTAGTTCTGATATCCTCATATTTCTAAGTGAAAACACAAAATGGCAGCCCTTAAAAGTCAAGTAGGCCAGTCTGGAAAAGAGTAGAATCTTAGAATTTTACAACTGGAAGGAAACTTGTAAAGTAAAGTTTACTTGTAGGTAAAACTTGTAAAGTTTTACTTGTAGGTAAAACCTACAAGACCAAATAAATGAAGAAGAAATAGGCAATCTACCTGAAAAAGAATTCAGAGTAATGATAGCAAAGATGATCCAGAATCTCAGAAATAAGATAGAGGCACAGATTGAGAAAAAACAAGAAATGTTTGACAAAGATCTAGAAGAACTAAACAACAAACAGATATGAACAACACAGTAACTGAAATGAAAAATACACTAGAAGGAATCAATAACAGGATAACTGAGGCAGAAAAACAAATAAGTGAGCTGGAAGACAAAATGGTGGAAATAACTGCCAAGGAGCAGAATAAAGGAAAAAGAATGAAAAGAATGAAAGACAATCTCAGAGACCTCTGGGACAACATTAAATGCACCAACATTCGAATTATAGGGGTCCCAGAAGAAGAAGGGAAAAAGAAAGGGTCTGAGAAAATATTTGAAGAGATTATAGTCGAAAACTTCCATAACATGGGAAAAGAAATAGTCACCCAAATCCAGTAAACACAGAGAGAGTCCCATACAGGATAAGTCCTAGGAAAAACACCCCAAGACACATATTAATCAAACTAACAAAAATTAAATTTAAAGAAAAAATATTAAAAGCAACAAGGAAAAAACAAAAAATAACATACAAAGGAATCCCCATAAGGTTATCAGCTGATTTTTCATCAGAAACTCTGCAGGACAGAAGAGAGTGGCAGGATATACTTAAAGTGATGAAAGAGAAAAACCTACAACCAAGATTTTTCTACCCAGCAAGGATCTCATTCAGATTTGATGGAGAAATCAAAAGTTTTTCAGACAAACAAAAGCTAAGAGAATTCAACACCACCATACCAGCTTTACAACAAATGCTAAAGAAACTTCTCTAGGTGGGAAACACAAGAGAAGAAAAAGATCCAACAAAACAAACCCAAAACAATTAAGAAAATGGTAATAGGAACTTACATATTGATAATAGCCTTGAATGTAAATGGATTAAATGTCCCAACCAAAAGTCACAGACTGATTGAATGGACGGATACAAAAACAAGACCCATGTATATGCTGTCTACAAGAGACCATTTCAGACCTAGGGGCACATACAGACTGAAAGTGAGGGGATGGAAAAACATATTCCATGCAAATGGAAATCAAAAGAAAGCTGGAGTAGCAATACTCATATCAGATAAAATAAACTTTAAAATAAAGACTGATACAAGAGGTAAGGAGGGACACTACATAATGATCAAGGGATCAATCCAAGAAAAAGATGTAACAATTATAAAGGTTTATGCACCAAACATAGGAACACCTCAATACATAAGGCAAATGCTAACAACCATGAAAGGAGAAATCGACAGTAACACAGTAATATTAGGGGAATTTAACACCCCACTTACACCAATGGAGAGATCATCCAAATAGAAAATAAGTAAGGAAACACAAGCTTTTAAATGACACAATAGACCAGATAGATTTATTTCATATTTATAGAACAATTCACCCGAAAGTGGCAGAATACACTTTCTGCTCAAGTGCACACAGAACATTCTCAAAGATAGAGCACATCTTAGGTCACAAATCAACCTCAGAAAATTTAAGAAAACTGAAATTGTATCAAGTATCTTTTCTGACCACAACACTATGAGATTGGAAATCAATTACAGGAAAAAAAAATGTAAAAAACACAAATACATGGAGGCTGAACACTGCACTACTAAATAACAAAGAGATCACTGAAGAATCAAAGAAGAAATTAAAAAATACATAGAAACAAATGACAACGAAAACACGATGACCCAAAACCTATGGGACGCAGCAAAAGCAGTTCTAAGAGGGAAGTTTATAGCAATTCAATCTCACCTCAAGAAACAAGAAAAATCTCAATAAACAATCTAACCCTACACTTAAAACAACTAGAGAAAGAAGAACAAAGAAAACCTGAAGTCAGTACAAGGAAAGAAATCATAAAGATCAGAGCAGAAATAAATGAAATAGATGAAGAAAACAATAGCAAGGATAAATAAAACTAAAAGCTGGTTCTTTGAGAAGATAAACAAAATTGATAAACCATTAGCCAGACTCATCAAGAAAAAAAGGGAGAGGATACAAATCAATAAAATTAGAAATAAAAAAGGAGAAATCACAACTGACACCATAGAAATACAAAGGATTATAAGAGACTACTACAAACAACTATATGCCAATAAACTGAACAACCACAAAGAAATGGATAAATTATTGGAAAGGTACAATCTTCCTAGACTGAACCAGGAAGAATTAGAAAATATAAACAGACCTATCCCAAGTAACGAAATTGAAACTGTAATTAAAAATCTTCCAACAAACAAAGGTCCAGGACCAGATGGCTTCACAGGTGTATTCTATCAAACATTTAGAGAAGCGCTAACACCGATCCTTCTCAAACTCTTCCAAAATATTGCAGAGGGAGAAACACTCCCAAATTCATTCTACAAAGCCACCTTCACCCTGACACCAAAACCAGAAAAAGACATCACAAAAAAATAAAATTATAGACTAATATCACTGATGAGCATAGACGCAAAAATCCTCAACGAAATACTAGAAAACAGAATCCAACAACACATTAAAAGGATCATACACTATGATCAAGTGGGATTTATCCCAGGGATTAAAGGATTCTTCAATATATGCAAATCAATCGATGTGATACACCACATTAATAAATTAAGGAATAAAAACCATATGATCAACTCAATAGATGCAAAAAAACTTTTGACAAAATTCAACACCCGGGCTTCCCTGGTGGCGCAGTGGTTGAGAGTCCGCCTGCCAATGCAGAGGATGCGTGTTCATGCCCCGTCTGGCAGGATCCCACATGCCGCGGAGCGGCTGGTCCTGTGAGCCATTGCCGCTGAGCCTGCGCGTCCTGAGCCTGTGCTCCGCAATGGGAGAGGCCACAACAGTGAGAGGCCCGTGTACTGCAAAAAAAATTCAACACCCATTTATGATAAAAATTCTCCAGAAAATGGGCAAGAGGGAAACTACATCAAAATAATAAAGGCCATATATGACAAACCCACAACAAGCATCACACTCAACAGTGAAAAACTGAAAGCATTTCCAGTAAGATCAGGAAGAAGACAAGGATGTCCACTCTCACCACTCTTATTCAACATAGTTTTGCAAGTCCTAGCCATGGCAGTCAGAGAAGAAAAAGAGATAAAAGGAATCCAAATTGGAAAAGGAGTAAAATGGTCACTGTTTGCAGATGACAGATACTACATATAGAAAATCCTAAAGATGCCACCAGAAAACTACTAGAACTAATCAATGAATTTGGTAAAGTAGCAGGATACAAAATTAATGCACAGAAATCTCTGGCATTCCTATACACCAATAATGAAAAATCAGAAAGAGAAATTAAGGAAACAATCCAACACAACAAAAAGAATAAAATACCTAGGAATAAACCTGCTTAAGGAGGCGAAAGACTTGTACTCAGAAAACTATAAAACACTGATGAAAGAAATCAAAGATGACATAAATAGATGGAGAAATATACCATGTTCTTGGATTGGAAGAATCATTATTGTGAAAATGACTATACTACCCAAAACAATCTACAGATTCAATGCAATCCCTATCAAACTACCAATGGCATTCTTCACATAATTAGAACAAAAAATTTTACAATTTATGGAAAAACAAAAGCCCCCAAATAGCTAAAGCAATCTCGAGAAAGAAAAACGGGAGCTGGAGGAATTAGGCTCCCCAACTTCAAACTATACCACAAAGCTACAGTAATCAAGACAGTATGG
Organism: Pseudorca crassidens; assembly: GCF_039906515.1. Taxonomy (NCBI): domain Eukaryota; kingdom Metazoa; phylum Chordata; class Mammalia; order Artiodactyla; family Delphinidae; genus Pseudorca; species Pseudorca crassidens. The sequence goes on along the minus strand of NC_090297.1, from coordinate 84,380,949 downwards.
TACTGGTACAAAAACAGAAATATAGATCAATGGTACAGGATAGAATGCCCAGAGATAAACCCACGCACATATGGTCACCTAATTTATGACAAAGGAGGCAAGAATATACAATGGAGAAAAACAGTCTCTTCAGTAAGTGGTGCTGGGAAAACTGGACAGCTACATGTAAAAGAATGAAATTAGAACACTCCCTAACACCATACACAAAAATAAATTCAAAATGGATTAAAGACCCAAATGTAAGACCAGACACTATAAAACTCTTAGAGGAAAACATAGGAAAAACACTCTTTGACATAAACCACAGCAAGATCTTTGATCCACCTCCTAGAGTAATGGAAATAAAAACAAAAATAAACAAATGGGACTTAATTAAACTTAAGAGCTTTTGCACAGCAAAAGAAACCATAAACCAGATGAAAAGACAACGCTCAGAATGGGAGAAAATATTTGCAAACGAAACAACAGACAAAGGATTAATCTCCAAAATATACAAACAGTTCATGCAGCTCAATATCAAAAGAACAAACAATACAATTAAAAATTGGACGGAAGACCTAAATAGACATTTCACCAATGAAGACATACAGATGGGCAAGAGGCACATGAAAAGCTGCTCAACATCACTAATTATTAGAGAAATACAAATCAAAACCATAGTGAGGTATCGCCTCATGACAGTCAGAATGGCCATTATCAAAAAATCTAAAAACAATAAATGCTGGAAAGGGTGTGGTGAAAAGGGAACCTTCCTGCACTGTTGGTGGGTATGTAAATTGATTCCACCACTATGGAGAACAATACGGATGTTCATTAAAAAACTAAAAATAGAAATACCATATGACCCAGCAATCTCACTACTGGGCATATACCGTGAGAAAACCACAATTCAAAAAGAGACATGTACCACAATGTTCATTGCAGCACTATTTACAATAGCCAGGACATGGATCCAACCTAAATGTCCATAGACAGATGAATGGATAAAGAAGATGTGGCACATATATACAATGGAATATTACTGTGCCATAAAAGGAAATGAAGTTGAGTTATTTGTAGTGAGGTGGATGGACCTAGAGTCTGTCATACAGAGTGAAGTAAGTCAGAAAGAGAAAAACAAATACCATATGCTAATGCATATATATGGAATTAAAAAAAAAATGGTACTGATGAACTTAGTTTCAGGGCAGGAATAAAGACATAGGCATAGAGAATAGAACTGAGGGCACAGCATGGGAGGGGGAATCTGGAGAGAAGTGAGAGTAGCATCGACATATATACACTACTGAATGTAAAGAAGTTAGCTAGTGGCAGCATAGCACAGGGAGATCAGCTCGGTGCTTTGCGATGACCTAGAGGGGTGGGATAGGGAGGACTGGGGGGAGGCTCAAGAGGGAGGGGATATGGGGATATATGTATGCATATGGCTGATTCACTTTGGTGTACAACAGAAACTAACACAGTATTGTGAAGCAATTAGACTCCAGTAAAGATCTATTTAAAAAAATAAAAATAAATAAAAAATAAAAGATGGTGACAGTATAAACTTTGCTTCAAATTTTTAAGCACAAGACCTTATAGCTTTGATTATCATCTCAGATGATAATTTGCCTAGATTTGATCTTATATTTAGTATTAGGCATATTCAACTTGAAATCTACTTTAAAGTACTTTGTTGCTTCCTTTTGAAAGATGTCTTGACATAACTAATAAAATATTATTAAATATTTTCACTTAAATATTTCTTTATCTCCTGAAACTTCTCTCTTCCCCAAATCTCCCTCCAGATTTTCCTAACTCTATGATGCTTCTAGTTTAAAAACTCACATTGCCTTTTCTTATTTCTTTTTATTACTTATTTTTTGTTTTCCAAACATTTTTGAAATCCTGTTTATTCCTTTTCTTCATAATATATTTGAAAAACAATTCTTTCTGTTCATATCCATTGCTAGCACACTGTAGTGGTCTCTATCAATATGTATGTAGACTAATAAGCAATGCCAAATTTATTTTGCCATATTTACCCTTTTTTACATCTACTACCCAACCCATCTTGCAGGCAACCACCTGAGGGTTCTTTTTGCAATGTTTTATATCATGAATCTATCAATAAGTATTCATGGAACAATTCTTGAGTTAAGGCAATGTTCTAGGTATAATTGCTAGGTGGAAGTATTGAGGTGTGTCATGGGGAGGGAGGAATTTGTAGCCAAAGAAGTTTTAGATAGGGTTCTTACTTTCAGAATTTACGTTTCAGTCAAAATGCACATTGCAGTAAACTCAAAGGCTTAGTGCAAGAGCACAAATAGGTACATACAGAAACTTGACATTTTCCATTTCAAATTCCTGAGGTGATTTATCCTAGCAAAATTTCAGTTTAAAGATAAATCTTAATGATAACTTATAAAGACCTTAAAATCCCATTTGTGATCATTTCAACACTGTTCTTTCCCATGTGTGCTGGTTACAGCAGTTTTGCAATGGCATCAACCAATGTGCAGTAGTACCTGATGTGACCATCTGCTCTTTGCAAATTGGAAATTTAATTATATCACATGCTCAAACTGACCAATGAACACATGGCTAGAGCCATTTTTAAAGGACCCTTCTAGTTCTTCAGAAACTATTGGCCCAGACCAATATTTATTCAGGACTAGTTATTCATAAGTCACATCTCCACCAGTGTCCTGTGTTCTTGGTTTCCTTTTTTGTGCTCATGTTAGAAATGAAACTCAGGCCCTTAAATGTAGGGTAGCAGGACTAAATGATGGGAGACTATGAGACTTTGGTGGTTTATCAGAACTGCCTCAGTTTGGTGTAATATTTGGATAGTGATTTAGCGTTCATGTGTAGTAGGTATCCTTTTAGTTAAAGTTACACAGTCTCTCTATTTAAAATATGATTGGAATTGTCACTCTGTGTATAAGATACATTTTTCTTGTGTGGCCTTTCCCTAACTTTTCTAGGGACATCCATTCTTCATATCTATGTTGGTATCATGGGAGCACCTATTTTATATGATATAAATTTGCCCCTAGGTTGCAGTTGATGGGTTCAGTAGTTAGAATCTGATCCAAACTGGGCCACTGAATTCCTTCCTTGAGATTTTGAATTTTAGAAGGAGAGTTTTGGCACTCTTGCAACCGAAGATTTCAAATGTCAATTAACCAGGGAGCTTCTCAGTGGTCAATTTTAGGCCATGAAATGGAACCAACTGGTTTATACAAAGAGAAAGAACAATGGAACAGATGACTAAAAGGTACCTTGGCTAGAGATAAAGAGAATCCTGATACTCTCCTATTCCCTGGTAGTTCTGGTAGTTCCTGAGCCCAACAGCAACGCTGATGTTTCCATGGCTTAGATTTTCCTTGGATTCTATGGGCTATCCCATTATTCTCCCAATAGATCCTCCTATTTCTGTAAGCTTTTCAAGTTGCATTTTGTCACCTGCAGTTAAGATATATATCATGAATACATTCTGCCTTTGCAAACCCCTGAGAGCAAGATGTGGTAGCTTCAAATAAAGAGCAGTCTAAGAGCCATGAACATCTAAACAGGCACACAGCCTGATACCCATGTGCCACTGTCCTTTAGTCACATATGTACATCCCCACATAGGTGCTAACATATGTAAAGTCTAGACTCTATCTTATAAAAAAGACCACAAATATAAAATTATTAAGAAGAGGCAAATTAGAGTTTATCATTCATTATCTGGTTTAAAACTTTTACTTGTATCCCATTATTATTGGGATATAAACTCACGGGCCTGGTGTTCTAGGCCTCTTACAAGCAGCCCCTAAGCTCCCTGTGGCAGGGTTCCATCATTTCTACAAAATTCCTCCCTTATTATTTTCACCTAAGTTCCTTTGCGATGTTTCCTGCCTAAGAGGCCCTTCCTCTTCCTCTATGCCCAATGAAACCCTTATCCTTCAAGACCACATTTAGTTCCCACCTCCCGAGTTCTTGATCCCACAGAGGGCTCCTCATTCTCTGAAATCCCATAGCTCTTATTATTTCAATCATTTGCTCACCATTTATTATATTTTTATTGGAGTATAGTTGATTTACAATGTTGTGTTAATTTCTGCTGTACAGGAAAGTGATTCAGTTACACACATGCACACACATATATATGTACATTCTATTTTTTTTATATATTTATTTTTGCTGTGTTGGGTCTTCATTTCTGTGCGAGGGCTTTCTCTAGTTGCGGCAAGCGGGGGCCACTCTTCATCGCGGTGCGTGGGCCTCTCACTATCGCGGCCTCTCTTGTTGCAGAGCACAGGCTCCAGACGCGCAGGCTCAGTAGTTGTGGCTCACGGGCCTAGTTGCTCCGCGGCATGTGGGATCCTCCTGGACCAGGGCTCGAACCCGTGTCCCCTGCATTGACGGGCAGATTCTCAACCACTGTGCCACCAGGGAAGCCCATACATTCTATTTTATATTCTTTTTCATTATGGTTTATTATAGGATATTGAATATAGTTCTCTGTGCTATACAGTAGGACCTTGTATATCCATTCTATATATATTAGCTTACATCTTGCTAACCTCACTTACTATTTATGCCATATATAGTTAACTATTTCAGAGTTGCTGGTTTTAATTCCTCCTGGGAGATTATTAAAAACTCTTTGAGGGTAAAGACCATGCCTTTTATTCATTTTTACTATACACTCCCCCTGTCCTGAATCCACTGAGAGGGAGCATTTGGTAGTGTTTTATTTGAATAACACATACAAGAGTAAAATATGGTATATTCCCTAAGCGAACCAATTATAAATATTTTATAAAGGGGCATTAAAAAGTTAAATGAAAAAGCTCATATTGGCAGAAGATAAAAAAAGTTTAACAACTGCTACAGATAAAGGGACATTTGAGAATGAATGATAGATATAAATCTTAAAGGAAAGAAACAAGCATATGAATAAGTCAGAAGACATGATGGCTAAAGAAAAGGAGAAAACAGTCAAACCCTACGTAATATTTTCTTCTTTTCCTAAATCAAGGGACATCCATGCATCCTCCTCACCCTGTAGACTGTAAACTCCACCAGGCCAATTATTACATCTGTTCTGTTCATCACAGTACAGCCAGTCCCTGGACCTCAGTCTAGTGAGATTCAATGAACATTTCTGGAATAAGTGAACCATAGTCAGAATACATTTTGTAGTAAGTATTTCTATAGAGGTCACATGTACTTTCTAGAATTTCCAGAATATGTACCCAAATTCTGCAGTGACAACCAAGGACTAACTGACATAAGTAAAGTATTAGAAATATCATTGATGAAAAGTGTATGGTCAGGGGAGTAAAACCTCTGTGACGTAGAGACTAAATTCATATTAGTTGAAGACAGGAAGACTGACAGCTGCCATTAACAATGGGCTTTGATAAAAAGGAGTGATCCAACCAACAAGGACAGTGTGAGATTTAACCAATGCAGAAAGCAGAGGACATAGAAGCCGATGTGATGAGTGGCATAGAAAGGATTCAACTAAAACCAGAAGGATGTTCCCTAGTTTCTTCTAGATAAATTCTTCATGAGTATCTCAGGGAGGAATGGATGCTGATTTTATCAGTCATCTTTCTCTAGGTCATAGTTCAGAAACAAATGACCTCCAAGTCTAAGTCGCTTGAGACCACAAAGCTTGATCACATTTCAAGTTGGCTGCAAGTCCACTGAGGACCTGCTCTTTATTCCGGAACATAAACCAAAAGAACAACTGTTATATGGGATCCTGCAAAACTAGCACTGACAAACATAGCAAATAAAAATACAAAACACCCTGTTAGATTTGAACTTCAGATAAGCAACATATTATTATTATTGTTATTTATTTATTTTCTTTAGTGTAAGTATGTCCCATGCAATATTTGGGACATACTTACACCAAAAATGTATTTGTGGTTTATCTGATTCAGATTTCATTGCAAGTCCTATATGTTTTCTGGCAACTCTTTGCCAGATTCATGAATGAAGAAAAAGAGAAGTGACGTGACCTCACGAAGGCTTTTAAATCTTCTGCTCAGAAGCGGCATTTGACATTTCTACTCTTCACTCATTGACCAAAAAGACACATGACTATGTCTGCCATCAGTGGGATAACAGATACAATCCTCTCTTAGAGATAGGCCTAGGAAGGGAGCCGCAGGATTCTGATGGTAATATTACCTACTGCAGTACTGAGTAAAAAATGCAAAGTTCATCTAAGAGTGTGTGTGTGTGTGTGTGTGTGTGTGTGTGTGTGTGTGTGTGTGTGTGTGGAGCAGGGGTGCTTTTCAATATCTTCTTTTTTTTTTTTTTTTTGCGGTACGTGGGCCTCTCACTGTTGTGGCCTCTCCCGTTGCGGAGCACAGGTTCCGGACGCGCAGGCTCAGCGGCCATGGCTCACGGGCCCAGCCGCTCTGCGGCATGTGGGATCATCCCGGACCGGGGCACGAACCCGTGTCCCCTGCATCGGCAGGCAGACTCTCAACCACTGCGCCACCAGGGAAGCCCTCGATGATCTTCTTTTCATATCTGAAAAGAAGCTAAAACAACTCCTTCATTTGCGTTAAGGAAAAGTACCTGGAGCAGGAAGACCTCCCTGCCATTTGCAATCTCTCCTTCTCTGAGCTTCTAAAGGAACAGCCGTTCTTGCCGCTCTGCTCCTAGTTGAAGGAACCACTTGAGTTTGACAATGAGGGGTCGTTTCTCTTAGAGTGACTGTCTTAGGCCCCATTCTTTTGGGGCAAGGCTCCTGATACTGGTGAGTGAGCAGTGAACAGAGAATGGAAATCGGAGAGGGAGAAGGAAGTGCTTGTGCCAGCAGAGGCTAACACACTTCTGAAGTGTTGTTTTCGGGTGGGGGTGTTTGTTGGTTGGTTTGGGTTTTTTGGGCCTTGCCATGCAGCTTGTGGGATCTTAGTTCCCTGACCAGGGATCGAACCCCGGCCCAAGGCAGTGAAAGCACCGAGTCTTAAACACTGGACGACCAGGGAACTCCCACTCCTGTAGTGTTGATGTTTGCCTGTGGCCCATGGCCTCTTTCACATCTTTTCCTTGGGGAAAGCCTTCCTTTACCATTGCAGGCTCTTCTTTGTAACCATCTTTCCTATTAAAGACACTCTTTGTTCATATTCCACTACATTTCAAGGGATATTTTGCTAGGGGAGAGGGCAAAGGTGGATGGAGATATGGGCTGGTTATACACAGGATTTTCCCGGTCCCTAAAGCCCTTGTAGTTTGGCCCAAGATTTTACATATATTCAGAATCCTTGTTGAAAAATCAATTTCTAACTTTTCTTATTCTTCTGTATGTCTCAGATGTCATTGTTTACTTAGTACAGCATGTGAAAACTGCTCCTAGTTGATTTACAAGGTCAATCATAATAGAACTAGATCCCTGAAATAGCCTGGAATATGATGAACACTGATCATCTGCACTGACTTCTTTTTGCTGGGTTTTTCTTTCCAGTTCAAGGCTGTTTCTAAATATTATTTTCCTACCACATTATAATATGCTTCATATTCGGAGTTTTCCTAAATAGGACATTTGGCTAATGAAGTGAGATAATGGGGAATTAAATGGTTTTCAGTGTGAAGGGAACAACATTATTTACAGGGTATATTGCCGATTAAGGAGAAGAAAAAATTTTTTTTTCTTTTAAAAAGAGACAAGATGATAATTAAGTTCCTTAAACACAAAGATTCCCAACTTGTGATATGGTGTGATCTTTTGGGATTTCCTAATTTAATACCAGCCACACAATGATAGTCCTTTCATATTGAATATGCTGGTATAAAATGAAATTTACATACTGCCTGTCACAATTCCTGACAACTAACACAAGCTTGTAGGTGAAAAGTATAGATCAACTGAAAACACATGGCTGTCTAAAATCCCCAAAATATGTTTTTCTCAGATGGAATTACTTCATCACAGTGCCATCAACACTAAGAAATAGAAATGAACTACATGATTTTTTAAACTATAATCACTGGAGATTGACAAAATGGTGTAAAACAAAAATTTGCAGATACAAAATATATATTTAAATAAACTATGTGCTTCAAGCTACAATAAAGCTTATCTGACCCTATTAACAACATGTTTTAATTTTAAATATATACAGTAGGTTCCCTACATATGAACGAGTTCCATTCCAAGAGCGTGTTCGTAAGCCCAATTTGTTCATAAGTCCAACGGAGTTAGCTTAGGTACCCAACTAACACAACCAGCTGTATAGCACTATACTGTATTAGATTGATAATACTTCTCATACAAATAATACATAAAAAAAACACAAAAAATAAAACATTTTTAATCTTACAGTACAGTACCTCAAGAAGTACAGTGGTACAGTACAACAGCTGGCATACAGGGGCTGGCATCGAGTGAACAGGCAAGAAGAGTTACTGACTGGAGGAGGGAGAGAAGGTGGGAGATGGTAGAGCTGAAGGACCGTCAGCAATAGGAGACGGAGGGCAAGCTGCAGTTTCACTCATGCCTGACATTGACGGCACAGGTTCTGGTTCCTTGCTGGATTCAATTCGTTCACATCTTTGAAAGTTCACAACTTGAAGGTTCGTATGTGGGGGATTTGCCATATTGATAATCTTCAGCTTTCTTTAAAATATAAAGTAATTGATAATTTTCAATTTTATACCCATTTATAGTTTTTTTGTTTCTGTTTCTTTCTTTTTTTTTTTTTTTTTAATAACGAATGTAAATTTTTCTGTAGTTGAGATTGAAGATTCCAGAGCTAGGAGGAGCATTTTAACATCATCTAGTTCCAGGGTGGTAGGATCTGGTTCGGGTCCTTCCAATCCCTACTTCTTTGCCTCTGGCAGATGTTGCTGATCAACAGAAGTCTTTTCGGAAGAGCCAGGGCTGGGAGTGACGGCCCTTAACACAGCAGTTCAGATAGTCATCAGCAACTGGTCTGAGCTGGCAGAGAAGATAGCTGTTGCTGAAAGTCCCGCCTCTTTATCTCAAAGAAGAGAATACTGGGCACTAGGTAGGCTGTGGGGCTTGGCACCATAAAGCAGAGCCAGGAGTGGGTCTGTTTTGACTTATAAATCCAGTGCTCATCCACTTTACCAGACTGTTTAGGCAATTTACTTCAATGCAGATTCTTTAAAATGGCATTTTATTTTTGCATAGCATTATTGATATAAAAGGTTACATGATCATTATCTCTCCCAATATTGTCAGAAGAGAAACAAGGAATAAAACAGTCCTCTTTTTTATCATACAGAACTAGTGAAAAAGGAGTTGCAAAAAAGCATAAATAGCATAAGGAAATACTACTTTGTGAATAATTCAAATTAATATCAGCATTGTTCTAAGCACTTTGTATTCTCAATTATTTAAAATGGTTGGGGGAAAGGTGAGAGAGAATTTAAGACCCATAGCCTGTGAGATGGAAGATTCTGTCTCTAGAGGACTCAGTGTGGATATTCCCAAGTTTAAGACTGGTTTAAATGGTAATCTGCCAACTGATGATAAATTGATCTACTATAGAAAATATGAGGCTAAGAACTAGGGGGCAGAGAGCACTCACATTCCTGTGAAACATCACAGGCAGGGAAATCTGCACTTTCCCTCTGTGCTCTGTACCTCTGGGCATGTTGTCTGGCATCGTGGAAACAGCCCTTAGTCCTGTTTTCAGTTTTGAGTCAAGTGGAGAATGTACACAAAGGACGGTTTATTTTAGCAATACTTGTTTCTTGTCTTAGAAATACCCATTTCATAGTTTCAGCTTCAGGTAGGGACCATCCAGGGCATCACTGGTAAGCAAAGCAGTGAGTTTTCAGCATCATCACTTTCTATTGTTATAACTTCCTCCCTATCTTCTGCTTCCCCCTCTCCCCCTCCCCTTCCACTCCCTTCGCTCCCCCTACCCTCAATTGGGTGACACCCTCTTCATTCTTCTGAGATATTCTCTGCCATAGGCCTCTGAGACCTTGTGTATTAAAATTCGTTATCAGGTAAAGATCTGACAGTACTAAAATATAATGCTAAAATATAAGTGACTAATAAATGTCATCTTCCACTGGGATATTTGTATTTTAATAAGCACGAAGCCTTAAGCCAAAGGAATCAGGGATTTGGGGTTTGGTTTGGTGACACGGAGGTCTTAGTGAGGACTTCTCTCTGAACTTCTATCACATGTAGGATCCAATCTTCCTAGCGGGCAAGACAGCAAAATGTAAGCTTAAACGTTGCCATGTAAATCAAACAGCTTTGAGGGCTTGGGGAGGAAATGGTCAAATGAGACATTCCATTATATATGTAGAAGTGAACTTTGTCTCCTGAAAAATAATTTTATTTATAGTAGATTTTGACATGAGGAACTCTATAACTTTGTTTTCTCTTTGAAATGGTTGCTATCCCCTCAGTGCCCCTACCCTGAGGGATAAGGTCTCTTTTATGAAATCTCATACTTCTGATAACATGATGCTCAACTCGCCACAAAGACATTTCATCCTCCATCTTCAGGCTGAATCTCAGAGCATTGACTCATCAGAAGGATCACTCTTAAATGCTGTTTAATAATTATTCCTTTTTCTCCCCTTTGTTCCCAAGGAGGCTCTATTTCTCGTGTTCCCAAATGCACTTTGTAAATTACAAAGTGTTAAACAAAAGTGAATACACATTATCTCCATCATCTTATTATCATCTCAACTTTTTCTGGAGCCAGGAGAAACTGACCTTAGGTAATCAGATTATGGTAGAGTGGATTATAAAAAGTGAGTCACCTTGTTAGTGTTTGCAGGGGACATATCTTTAAACACATATTTTGGTGATCGCTGTCATAAAATGTTTAAATTTCTAATTAGGGATTTCAAATGGCCCTAAGAATAAGACCAAATAGCAAAAGGATGGTTTACGTTTTGATTATTGTAAGACTGAGAATTCAAACAGGATATACTCCAGCAATATTGTAAACTGTGGGCAGACTAACAAAATAAAAAGGACACACGGACTCACGTACTTTGCATTTGGCAGAAAGATTGCTAAAGTTAAAAAGAAAATAGTGGAGTTAGAAGAAGAGCGATAGAAGAAATATAAGCCAGAATTTTCCGTATTTCCTCAAGTTGAAAGAAAGGGCAACTATCTCCTGTGTTTTGCGTGGGCACTACTTACTAAGGTGCTCTTGCTGGAGAAATGTGAAAAACTGTGGAGTGCCCTCTGCTTTTGTTAGCGCTTTCCAGCCTTTCTTACAACATGTGTGTCCAGTATTAGTAACGTTGGTAAAATGGCCTTTCACCGAGAGGAAAGTAGGTCAGGGGTTTAGGAAATGAAAGAGATTTAATGCATTCTGTGTGTATACTTATTCCTCCTTCAAAAGCAATATTTGAAAGAAAGAGAGAAAACTATTTAGAACACAAATTTAAAAATAAACATAATAAGGAAAGGAATCACTAAAGTTACAAGAAAAGACTTCTGGAATGAGATGCTGCAGTGTAGTTTTCCTCTGGACAGCAGTCTGAGAAAAAAATTTTTTCTCTAAGCCTAAGCCTTCACGGAACCAAACTGTATAGGTGCTGGACGCATTATGCCTTGAGATATTTTGCCAAGGAAGTGGCGTTTCATTCTATATTAAAGAAAGGCACATTCTTCCTCACACTCACAAAAAAAAAAAAAAAAAAAAAATCACACCTCTATTCAGAGTCCAAGTTGTCATCAGAAAGGAAAAGGTTGGAGTTCACTTATCATGTGCATTTCTATGGCTACAGAGATAATTGAGTTGATTCCATCTAGCCCTCTGCTTCTCTCGCATTTTAATTGAAAATCCTCCAGAGTGTTAGAAGCACAGAGCTGGCCTGAGACTTGAGGAGACTTCACTTAGGCAGCAATGGACCAAAATGACAACCGAAAGGCAGGCTGAGCAGTGTGTGGGACCAGGAGCCTGTGGCGTGGCTGCTAGAAACTGACCAGCATGAGGGTGGGGGCAGGAGTGGGTTTGTGTGTTCTGTACCTCGTTTTTTTTTTTTGTTTGAGAATACTTACAGGTTTCATTTCTGGCTACTTTCAATTTAAGATTTTTATCACAGCTTTTCCGTCAGGGTGAGTACCTGAAGACAGGACCGCTATCATCAGCCTGCACAATTTCAACAGAGTCTGATTTATTAAAATAAAGGGTTCAAAAGCAGATGGCATTGGCGGCAGCAGAGAGTAAAACCAGCCTGTAACTTTTGGGTGGTGTTAAAATGCGCATGCATTTAATATCGTTTTCATGTTTCATCATCGAGCCCGTCCCTATTAAAACTTTGCAGGTTCGGTTGGTCAAGTTTTGTGTGTGAGTGGACTCTCTGAGCAGGCTCAACGTGTGCTTAGGAGATTAATTCATAAGCTGTTCTAACTCTGAATCTCCAAGGTTTGTTCTGTCTCTGTGTTGTTTGCATAATGCACTTTTGTACAGCTAAAGCACTACCTGTAAAGGGATTATTTTCATATGCAGCACATTAAAAATCTAGTTCAATTCACAGATCCCATTCTGTCTATGCCTGAGATAACAGGTGAAAAGTATCTCATTACAAGTGTCCAGGAAGCAAACATAAGAACGCGAATGTTTGGGGAGAGAATGTACCCCTACTGAAATTAATTCCCCAATGGTTTTATTAAAGTCTGCAAATTGCATTATTTTCCCATCATATTTGAAATACTGCCCTCCCTTAATGCCTGCTCTAATCCATGCCATGCCATCTTCCCTGGAGTGTCTAGACATGGTGTCTTAGATTTATGTGTATGATCTCAGTGTGTTACAACATTGCTCCTGACTAATGCATTATTACAATACTTACAGATATTCCCAAGTGCCACTATATTGATTAGAAAATCACCAATCTACATATGCACACCATCTGTGCTGCAGAGAAGCAAAAAAATGCAGGATGACATTTGCTTTATTCGAAGGAAGATTCAGAAACCACTAATAGAACGAAGAGGGAATTCTCTTTTGCAAGGAAGGGATTTGGCTTTTCTAGAATAAAAAAAAAGTGCACCATATGAATTTTTATAGAACTATCCAGTGTGAACCCAAAGTGTTTAAAACTCCTCGTCCCTCTCCCCTTTCTGGTAGATTGGAAAGCCCAGGTCTCGGCATGCAAACAGCATGCTTAACCACTTAGATCCTGAAAATGATACCATATCAGGACCACTGGTGCCATGAAATTGATAAATCTCAGCTCCACTGCCACAGCCATTTGGTGGAAAACTGCCTGTAGTGAGCAGTCGGCTGGGTCTCAGTGGAAAGGCCGAAAGCATGCCTGCAAAAGATGAATGAGGCATGCACCTACTGGGCTAAAATGCTTTTAAAGGACAGGAATCTGTTTATATTTGATTGATTATTCAGTCTGATACTTTCCTTTATAAAGTTTATTGACTACAAGAACATAAATCAAAGGAAAACAAATCACAGGTTCAATTTTGGGGGCATTGACATCCTGCCATCTCTGCAGCAACTGCTCACACAAGTCAAGGGGCAGGAAGAAGGATGCAAGGAACCAGGGGGAAAAATCACATGATGGAAATGGGCACTAGGAAAGCTCTACTCTTATTATTCTCCTAAAGGCTCTTTAGATGGCAAATGTCTTGTTACATATAGCAATGCCAGGAGTTTAGGCAGCTGTTGGAATGGTCAAAAACAAAAAATAGAAAAATGATTTTTTTTAAAGAACTAATTGCAAGCAAGTGACATTCAGATCTAAAAATTTTTAATGTCCCCTATTATTTTTGTTTGTTTGTTTTTGTTTTTGCGGTACGCGGGCCTATCACTGTTGTGGCTTCTCCCGTTGCAGAGCACAGGTTCCGGACGCGCAGGCTCAGTGGCCATGGCTCACGGGCCCAGCCGCTCCGCGGCACGTGGGATCTTCCCGGACCGGGGCACGAACCCGTGTTCCCTGCATCGGCAGGCGGACTCTCAACCACTGCGCCACCAGGGAAGCCCACTCCCTCCAATTCTTAAGGAAAAAAAAAAAGAAAATACTAACACAATCACTCTAATGACCTTTGGGTGAACTGAGGGGATGGCAGCAAGAGGCTCTAATCATATTCCCGCTCAATCCTACCCCATCCCAATGGAGGGGGTTATTGCCTTGCTCACCTTGCCTTTACAGAGTTCTTGTCTACACGGATTGTGGGGTAAACTCTAGCCATGGTATAACCCAAATGGATTTGTGCCAGCAACCCTAAAGAATCATCCCTTTGTGTCTCTTTTAAAACTAAATGTGTAGGGACTAAAATACCTATAGAGGGACTTTCCTGGTGCTGCAGTAGTTAAGACTCCGTGCTCCCAATGCAGAGGACCCGGGCTCGATCCCTGGTCCGGGAACTGGATCCCACGTGCATGCCGCAACTCAGAGTCTGCCTGCCACAACTAAGACCTGATGAAACCAAATAAATAAATAAATATTTTTTTAAAAAAAGCTTGTGTCTCATTACCTCTTAAAAAAAAAAAAAAGAAAAAAACCTACAGAAAGTCCTCTGTTAGTGTGGGTGTGTGCCTCTCTCCACAGTTTGGTTAGACCAGCAAGCAGTTTTCCATTGTGAAGAGTTAATGGCAGCATTCTCAGACCTTGTCCTTTTGAAATATGCCTGACTTAAAAAATAAAAAACAATTGCATTCTTCATTCCCTATGCATTTTTCAAGATTGTTGTTTTCTATTTTTCACATTTTAGTCAGCGTCTTTGGGTTCCAGAAGCCTGTCTCTGAACACATTTTCTGTATTTCATGGAAAAATCTGTGAGGAAGGGGTGGGGGAAAAGGAGGAGACATAAACCAGTCCTCTCATAACCCAATGAGTGTCTGTAAGAATTTCCACCTACCACCCTAGGCTCTGTAGTCACGGTGTAACAACTGCATCTCAGAGAGTTAACACTAGCCAAACTAACAGTGGCTGTAGAAAATCGAGGGAAGGAGTTTGCTGCTGGAAAGAATGTAAAGCAGCATGTCCTTGCTCCTTCTCTGCAGCAACTGGGAGCACCTCACAAAGCCTTCCCAAGAGCAAATATCACTTTGCAGTGGTCACCACTGGCAGAGCCACTAATGAGGCCTAATTGGGGCAACAGGGTCTGCCTGTGCACATTAGCATCTCTAAGTCATCCCAATTAAGGAACAAGAGACAGCAGGGTGGGCATTGTTTGGATAGCGGTGCCCTGCTTGGGTATGCTGTGAGGAACAAGGCCAAAGGCTGAGTGCCTTCAACCACCCAAGGTGTGACCTAATTGCTAATTGATGCACAACCTTGGGTGGCCTGCAGCTTCTTAATGAGGTTTCAGACCGTTTGGGGTCCTAAAACAACAAGCTTGTTTTTGGAACAAAGCCAACAGCTTATCTTCATTTATCAGTGTTTTACCCTTTCAGAAAAAAAAAAAGAAAATACACATCGCAGGATGTGAATGAGAAACACTAGGCACTAAACTGTAAGTCACAGAGGCCCATTGTGGTTAATAGGTAGAAAGTCTAGGGGACTGTGGTGTGTAAAGCAATGATAGAGAAGGTATTTCTGGAGCATCAAGAGGTGAGGGAAGGGCTTCCCTGGTGGCGTAGTGGTTGAGAGTCCGCCTGCCGATGCAGAGGACACAGGTTCGTGCCCCGGTTCGGGAAGATCCCACATGCCGCAGAGCGGCTGAGCCCGTGAGCCATGGCCGCTGAGCCTGCGCGTCCAGAGCCTGTGCTCCACAACGGAAGAGGCCACAACAGTGAGAGGACCGCGTACCGCAAAAAAAAAAAAAAAGTGGTGAGGGAAAAATAGAGAAATGTGTAGCAAATTATAGGTTAAAAATGAGATCACAGCAAGAAACTTTTAAAATTTATAGAATTTATTTCAGAACTCACTGCCCATAAGAATGGCTTCATTATCACACTTGCCACAGTTCACTTCTGGTCTTCACATATTTAGGGAGCCATGGAATGAGTAGAAAAGTTTTAAGTGAGTTACGAAGATTGAGAAAGGAAAGCTTTTTTGAAGAGATGAAAATGGGGGTGGGCTGAAATCTTTTATTCATTACTTTATTCATTCATTTAACAAGCATTGTTTAACTGCCTTCTATTCTCCAGGCACTCTGCTAGGTACTAGGGCTCATAGGGTATAAAAAACAATATAATCACTTATATCACAGAATTTACACTCTAGCAGAAAAAAAGTCATTAAATGCAAAGAAAATAATAATGAAAATAATAACTGAATTTTATTGTTTCATAGTATATGCTAGGTAAGAATAGGATGTTAAATCCATCTAGAGGTCAAGGAGTTTCCTGAAGAAGTTGAGTTGACCCTGATTTTGAGGAGGCCAGTCCTCTGGCTCTTAGAATACAACTAATTTACAGTTTCCCTTAAAGTCATATAAAATATTTGGACCGCTCTTAAAATCCAGAAGTAACATAAACTCTACTTAACAAATATAGCATCATTTAAAAACATCCACTTGATTTCTACATAATGTCTGATTTAAATGGGGAAAGGTGTAGATTGTGAAAAAAGATAAAGTAGAAAGGGACAGCAGAGAAACAGAAAAGAAAGCAAGAGAGACAGAAAGGGAAGGAGGAAAAACAGTAAGGGAAGAAATATACCCGGAGTAATGGGAATACTCATCAAAAGACAAAAGAAGAAGAAGAAGTAATTGGTAGGTACAGATAGGAAAGAAGAAGAAATAGAAGGGAAAAGATTTGGACATGGAAAAAGGGAGTGGAACAGTGAAAAATGTATTGTAGCTCTTAGGGCAATTTCTAGTCTGAAGTGAACTGATCTGGTCAAATCCTTCTCATCTCTTACATTGTATTTTCTGGTAGTAGTCACAACTGTTTATTAACTTGTTCTTAGGTGCTAAAGAGCCGGTCAAGCCCTATGTATAGCTCTTCAATTGGGATAGCCGAATATGCTCTTCTTAAATTATTTCCAAGAAAGTAAAATAACAGTAAAAATTATAAGATATATTTTTGATAACTGTAAGAGATTATAATTACCAGCATGTTCATTGGTCAGTTAACTTATTTAGCAAATATATGGTGAGTGAGTACTAGTTAAAAATATTATATAAGATATTTATAGGATAATCAATAAGCTCCATTAGCTTTTTTTTTTTTTTCTGCAGTACGTGGGCCTCTCACTGTTGCAGTCTCTCCCGTTGCGGAGCACAGGTTCCGGACGCGCAGGCTCAGCAGCCATGGCTCACGGGCCCAGCCGCTCCGCGGCATGTGGGATCATCCCGGACCAGGGCACGAACCCGTGTCCGCTGCATCAGCAGGCGGACTCTCAACCACTGCGCCACCAGGGAAGCCCTCCATTAGTATTTTTAATATAATTATCCAGAATATCACATTAAAGACACCCACTACTTTTTCTCCTTCTCCTCCTCTCCTCACCACTCTAGTTTCACCTGTATCCTTTATTATTCTTCCTTCTGTCTTTGACTGATCCGACTTCCTCCTATCTTTCCAACCACCATTCGAGATTCGTGTTCTCCAGGGAAATTTTTCCATTAGAACTTTTTTTTTCCTTCAAAACTTGTGATCAGAACCTCTCAGACCAGGATGTCATTTTGAATGAAGTCATGTTACAATTATCACTGCTGATCTTTGATACTTTCAATTATCACAGCAACACTATAGTGCCAAAGTCACTTTAAAGAGGGAAAGGGGAATGCTCCCACTCTCTGTATTATGCTCAGAGGGGAGTCCCACAGCATGATATACATGGAGTCCAAATTAATATAGAATATAATTAAATCCAAAGTAAGTAGAAGAAAGAAATAAGGAAAATTAGAGCAGAAATCAATGAAACTGAAAATAGGAAATCAATAGAAAAAAAGTCAACAAAACCAAAAGCTGATTCCTTGAAAAGATCAGTAAAATCAAGAAACCTCTAGTCTGCCTAAGTATGACAAAAATAGAGAGGACAACGTTTATTAATATCAGAAATGAAAGCGAGAACATTACTACATATCCCATGGACACTAAAAGAATAATAAAGGAATACTATGAAGAACTGTATGCCACAAATTTGATAACTATATGAAATGACCAATTTCTTGAAAGATATAACCTGTCAAACCTCACATAAGAAAAAATAATCTGAATAGGTCCATATCCATTAAAGAGATTGGATCAATAATTAATAACCTTCCAAAACAGAAAGCAACAGGCCCCAGTATGTTCACTGGTGAATTCTACCAAACATTTAACGAAGAAATTGTACCAAATTTTACAATTTCTTTCAGAAGATAGAAACAGAGGGAAATCTTTCAGACTGATTCTATGAGGGCAGCATTACACTAATATCAAAACCGGAGAGACATTACAAGAAAAGCAAACTACAAACCAGTATCTTTCTTAAACATGCATACAAAAGTTCTCAACAAAATATTAGCAAATTGAATCCAACCATATATATAAAAACAATTATATACCGTAAATAAATGAGATTTATCCAAGGTACGCAATGCTGGTTCAATATTCAAAAATCAATTAATGTAATTCATCAAGTCAATAGGCTAAAGAAGAAAAAACTCACGATTTTATCAATAGATGCAGAAAAAGCATTTGACAAAATCCAATGCCCATTCAATACTGAAGGAGAAAAACAAAGTTAGAGAACTGACGTTATCTTACATCAAGATGTAGTTACAGGTGTAGTTAGTCTACATCAAGATGTAGTTACAGTTGTAGTTAGTCTATATCAAGATTTAATCAAGTGATCAATACAGAGTGGTATTGGTGAAAGAATAGGTCAATAGATCAGTGATACAGAATAAAAAGCCCACAAATAGACCCTCATAAATATAGTCAACTGATCTTTGACAAAGAAGCAAAGATAACACAGTGGAGAAAAGACAGTCTTTTCAAAAAATGGTGCTGGAACAACTGGTCATGCAAAGAAATAAACATAAAGGCAGACCTTACACTCTCACAGGAATCAACTCAAAATGGATCACAAAATGTAAAACACAAACTATAAAAATCTAAGAAGGTAATGTGAGAGGAAAGCTTTATGACCTTGAGTTTGATGATGACTTTTTAGATGTATCACTAAAGGCATGATCCATGAAAGAAAGAATTGATAAGCTAGATTTAATTAAAATTAAAAATTTCTGCTTTGCCAAAGACACTGTAAAGAGAATGAAAAGACAACCCACAGATTTGGAGAAAATATTTGCAAAAGACATATCTGATAAAAGAATGTTATCCAAAATGTACAAAGAACTCTTAACACTCAAGAATGAGAACACAAACAACCCAATTAAAAAATAGGTCAGGGCTTCCCTGGTGGCGCACTGGTTGAGAGTCCGCCTGCCGATGCAGGAGACACGGGTTCGTGCCCCCGTCCAGGAAGATCCCACGTGCCGCGGAGCAGCTGGGCCCGTGATCCATGGCCGCTGAGCCTGTGCGTCCGGAGCCTGTGCTCTGCAACGGGAGAGGCCACAACAGTGAGAGGCCCGCGTACCGCAAAAAAAATAAAAATAAATAAAAATAAAAAATAGGTCAAAGACCTTACAGACGCCTCTCCCCCAAAATATGCATAAGGCAAGTTTGCATATGAAAAGATATCCCACATCATATATCATCAAGGAAATGCAAATTAAAGCAACAATGTGATATCACCTATTAGAATGACCAAAATCCAGAACACTGACAACACCAAATGCTGGTAAAGATGTGAAACAGTATGAACTCTCAGTTATTTCTGGTGGGAATGCAAAATGATACAGCTATTTTGGAAGACAGTTTGACATTTCTTGCAAAACTGAATACACTCTTACCAGGTGATCCAGCCATCATGCTGTTTGATATTTACCCTAAGGAGCTGAATATTTATGTCCACAGATAAACCTACTCATGGATGTCTATAATAGCTTTATTCATAATTTCCAAAACTTGGAAGCAAACAGATGTCTTTCAGTAGGTGAATGGATAAATAAACTGTGGCATATCCAGACAGTGGAATATTATTCAGCACTAAAAAGAAATGAGTTATCAAGCCATGAAAAGACATGGGGTGGTCTTAAACGGATGTTACTAAGTGAAAAAAGTCAATTTGAAAAGGCTACATACTATATTATTCCAGTTATTTGACATTCTAGAAAAGGCCAAATTATAGAGATCTTAAAAAGATCAGTGGATGCCAGGGGTTAGAGGTGAGGAGGTATGAATTGGTAGAGCACAGAGGATATTTAGGTAGTAAAAATACTGTGTATCCATAATAATGGACACATGTCCTTACACATTTTTCCAAACCCATGTAATGTACAACCACAAGAGTGAATCCTAAGGTAAATTATGAATTCTGGGTGATAATTATATGTCAGTACAATTATCATTAATTGTAACAAATGTACCACTTTAGTAGGGGATGTTGATAATGGAAGAAATTACGCATGTGTGGGGGGTCTGCTAATTTTTGGTATATATGAAACTGTTCTAAAAATAAAATTTAGTTTAAAAAAGCTAAAAAAGGGAGAGAGACACCAGGGGCAGGCACACACAGAAAAAAATCATGTGAGAATACAGGGAGAAGGGGGTCCTCTGCAAACCAAGGAGAGAGGGCTCAAAGAAATGAAAGGTGCTAACAGCTTGATCTTGAACTTCTAGCCTCCTGAATGGTGAGAAAATAACTTTCTGTTGTTTAAGCCACCTAGTCTGTGGTACTTTGTTATGACAGCCCTACCAAATTAACACAGGGGTTATATCACACCCAGGGAGTTACTTTAGAACATGCTGCTTTATACTCATCACACTGGGCATTACTCTTTGCTTACAGTCAGGATTTATATCTGCTCTGGCTTTTCTCACCAGAATTCTTTCTTCCTAGTGAATTTTATGCTTGGGGAATCTGTTGTTATTTTTTTTTTAATTTGTTAAATTTTTGTTTTCATTATTAAAGTTTCATCTTTAAGCCTTTTCCCCCAGTTTCCTCAAGTACGTGTTTTTTTTGTGTGTTTGTTTTGGTTACACACCTACAGAAAAATGCAGAGATCACAAGTGTATAGCTTGTAAATTTTAACGAAGTTTACACACCTAAATAACAGGTATCCACATTCAGAAACAGAACACAATCAGGACCTCAGAAGTGTGTTTGAGACCTCTTCCAGTCATTATCTCTTTTCCCAAGAGTAACCATTATCTGATTTGTAATACCATAGATTAGATTTGTCTAGTTTTGTACTTAATATAAATGGAATTACAGAATATGTACTCCAATGTGCAGATTTCTTGAATCAAGATTATGCTGGTGAAATATGCATGATACTACATTTGGCTGCAATTTATTTATCTCATTAGAGTATAGTATTCCATTTTATAAATATAATTAATTCATCCATTCTACTGCTGATAGACTTTGGGATGGTTTTCAGTTTATGGCTATTATGAATAGTGAGTGCTGCTATGAAAATTTCTGGGTCATTAGGTATATATTCTGTTTTAGTTGATACTGCTAAACAGTTTTCTAAAGTGTTTCATATTTACACTAGCATTGCATGTGAGTTCTAAATTGATCCAAATCCTGCCCAAACTTGGTTTTGACACTTTTTTTTTTTTTTAGCCATTTTGGTGTTGTACAGTGTTACTTGTGGTTTTAATTTGCATTTCCCTGATAACTAATCAAGTTGAGTACATTTTTGTATGCTTGTCATTTTATTTCAGGACATACCTGTTCAAGTTTTTCCCCATTTTAAAAATTGTCTACCTTTATTTTATTGATTTGCAGAAGATGTTTATATATTGTGAATAGGAGTCTATTGTTGGATATCTGTATTGAAAATAACTACTGATGCTTTGTGGGCTGTCTTTATCTTCTTTAATGGTGTCTTCTGGTAATTTGAAGTTCTCAATCCTAATGTTGTCCATTTTACCCATTCTTCTTTCTGTTTGTATCCTGCATAAGAAAACTTTTCTCACTCCAACTCATTAATATACTCTTCTAGTTTTTCTTCTAAAATTTATTACTTGTTTATTTATTCATTTTGACTTCATTTTACTTTCATATTGAAATCCATAATCATTGTGGATTTTATTTTGTGTATGATGTGCGAAACAGGTCCAGTTTTCATTTTATTCCAAATGGAGCTCCACTTGACCCAGGATCGTATATTGAAAAGATAAATCCTATCCCTGCCTCACTGCAGCATTATTTTTTTTTCACCTTTGTTATAATTGAATGTAGAGATTTTTCTGGACCCTTTATTCCATTCTTTTTGTTTGTTTTCCTTTTCAATGTCAAAACTTCATAGTTTTGACATCCGCTAGTGTAAGTTCTACACTTTCATTCCTTTTCTTCAAGATGCTTTGGCAATTTTTACACCTTTGTATGTCCATAAAAATATTAGAATTATCTTGTCAACTTCTACAATATAACATCCTGGAATTTTATTTTGGTTTGCAGAGAATCTATCAATCAAATAGAGAATTGCTGTCTTTAAAATATTTAGCTATCTGACTCATGAATATGATTTATCTTTCATCAATTTAGCTTCTTTACTCTTTCTCTGTAGTATTTTATGGTTTTCTATATAGTGGTGTGGCACATCAATTACTAGATTGATTCATACACTTCTGACTTCCTATGCTTCTAAAAATTGCATTTAAAAATTTTATTTTCTGATAGTTTGTTGCTAGTGTATATATACACAATTTTTGTGTATAAGTTGGTATACAGTACCCTTGATAAATTCACTTTTTTTTTTTTTTTTTGCGGTACGCGGGCCTCTCACTGTTGTGGCCTCTCCCGTTGCGGAGCACAGGCTCCGGACGCGCAGGCTCAGCGGCCATGGCTCACGGGCCTAGCCGCTCCGCGGCATGTGGGATCTTCCCGGACCGGGGCACGAACCCGCGTCCCCTGCATCGGCAGGCGGTCTCTCAACCACTGCGCCACCAGGGAAGCCCGATAAATTCACTTTTTATAGTTTGTATATTCTTTTGGATCTTATTCATACATAGTCTTGTTCTCTGGGAGTAATGAAATTTTATTTCTTCTTTTCCAAATCTAGTATCTTTTATTTTATTTTCTTGACTTATTTCACTGACTAGGGCCTCCAGTGTGATATTGAATTGATAAGGTGATATTCAGCATCCTTGTCTTATGAGTGTTCTCAGGGGAAAGTTTTTCAATAATTCATCATTAAGTATGATGTTGCCTGTAGGTTTTTTGGTAGATAGTACGTATTAGATTCAGAAAGGACCATTCTACATCTAATTTGTACCTTTTTTTTTAACTTACTTTTTTATTAATTTTTACTAGAGTATTATTGATTTACAGTGTTGTGTTAGTTTCTGCTGTACAGTAGAGTGAATCAGTTATACATCTACCTATATCCACTCTTTTTTAGATTCTATTCCTATATAGGTCATTACAGAGTATCGAGTAGAGTTCCCTGTGCTATATAGTGGGTTCTTATTAGTTATCTATTTTATATATAGTAATGTGTATATGTCAATTCCAATCTCCCATTTTATCCCTCCTGCCCCCTTTTTCCTCCTTGGTAACCATAATTTTGTTTTCTACATCTGTCATTCTACTTCTGTTTTGTAAATAGGTTCATTTGTACCATTTTTTTAGATTCCACATATAAGCGATATCATATATTTGTCTTTCTCTGTCTGACTTACTTCACTCAGTTTGACAATCTCTAGGTCCACCCATGTTGCTGCAAATGGCATTAGTTTGTTCTCTTTTATGCCAGAGTAATATTCCATTGTATGTATATTACCACATCTTCTTTATCCATTCCTCTGTTGATGGACATTTAGGTTGCTTCCATGTCCTGACTATTGTAAATAGTGCTGCAATGAACTTTGGGGTAATTGTATCTTTTCAAACTATGGTTTTCTCTGGATACGTGCCCAGGGGTGAGATTGCTGGATTATATGGTAGCTCTACTTTTAGTTTTTTAAGGAAGCTCCATACTGTTCTCCAGAGCAGCTGTATCCATTTACATTCCCACCAACAGTGTAGGAGGGTTCCCTTTTCCCCATACCCTCTTCAATATTTATTGTTTGTAGATTTTTTGATGATGGCCATTCTGACCAGTGTGAGATGATACCTCATGGTAGTTTTGATTTGCATTTCTCTGATGATCAGTGATGCTGAGTATCTTTTCATGTGCCTCTTGGCCATCAGTTTATAACTTTTCTAAACCATAAATAGATATTTGCTTCTATCAAATGCATTTTCTACATCTATTAAGATGTTCATGATTGTTCTTTTTTTCTCTTAATGAAGTGAGTTATATTTACGAGGTTTTAATAATAAATCACACTCATATCTCTGGGTAAATGATCTTTTTTATATATTGCTAGATTCAATTAGCTGATAATTTGCTTAAGAATCTTTTGAAAGTATGTTATTAGAGAGATTGGTCTGAATTTTTCTTTCTTGTACTGTCATTGTCAGATTTTACTATCAATGTTATCTGGTTTCATAAAATAATCTGTGAAGTATTTTCTGTTTTCTGGAAGAGTTTGTATAAGACTGTGTATTTTTTAATTATTTTTTTATTTTTAAATCTGATTCTCTTGCCCCCAGCCCTGAGTACACACAAACACATACACATAGTCAATCTGGTATGATTATGAACTTCAATGTTGTTATGGTTGACATGTTACTTCCATCTCCTCGATATCACCCTATGTTTGTTTCTGTAGCCTAGTGTAAATCAATGAATGCACATAAGTCTTGGGCATAAGAAGGAATTTGTCCAACTTTGCACGCTAGACATAGTCAAGACATAGAACTGCACTCTTTGGATTCCTTGGTATTTTTAATTAATACCACATAATTCAGTACATTCTCTGTCTTAAGTTAATCTTTACTTTCTAATGTATACCAATCTTTTTCATGACTGGATTGAAAGTTTCTTGAGAGTAGAAGCAATATTACATCTTTTGTTTAAATTAAAATATACATACAGTCGAAGCCACCTATCTGTCTACTCATTGATTACTACAATTATGAATTTGGTCTTCATCTTTCACATGCATATTTTCATATGTTAATTATATTTGCATGTATAAAAAGACAATATAGAGTGTTGGTTTTCATAATTTCAAACTTTATATAAATGGTATGCATTTTAATAATATGCTATGCATATTATTCTATTAAGACGACTTTATTTTTCCTCCCAATTTTATTATAAAGCATAACCCTTATCTGATAACATAGGACCACTTCCACTTTCCACTGCCACCACACTGGTCCAAACTGCAATCATATTTCATCTGCAGTATTGCAACAGTCTCTTAACTGGTCACCCTTCTAGTTTTGCCCCTACCTCTACAGCATTTTTTTTTTTTTTAATTTAGAAGCTTTGTGATGCATTTATAATTGGAATTTGATAATTTCCCAACCCTCCAGACACTCCTTCCAATCTCATTTACAGCCTCTTACTCTACCACTCCCTTGATTACCCTCCTCTTTGATCACTCTGCATGAGTCACATGGCCCCTTTAATATTCCTCAAACCCTCCATATTGGACTTTTCTAGTTCCTATTCCTTTTGCCTATAACTAGTGTCCCTCAGATGACCACATGGCTCACTCGCTCAGGTATTCCAGGTCTTGACTGAGAAGTGAGGCTGTTTTTGGCCAGCTTATTTACTTCCCTGGTGCCTCACCCCACTGTGTCTATGCTAGCACTCCCTATCCTACTTCCCATCCTTCCCATCTTTTGACAGTTCTAGAATCATGTGTATTTGTTGATATTTTGTTTGTTTGCTAATTGGTTATTTGTCTTCCTCCTCCAAGAGAATGTGAGTCTTATTAAGAGCAGAAGTTTTTGTTTTATTGATACTATATCCCAAGTACTCAAAATGATGCCTGCAGTACAATAACTTCTCAATAAATACTAATTGACAGGATATTCAAAGAATGTATTCTGTAGCTTGATTTATTTTTTCAATGTCACATTTTTGAAGTAGCTGAAGATACGTGTAAATCTATTCATTCATTTTACCTGATGATGTTTATTATTACAGTGTATGAATATACCAGAATTCATTGATCTGGTTTCCTTTTGATAGACATTTAGTTTGTTTGAAAACTATATATTAGTCAGCACATTTTTTTTTTTTTTTTTTTTTTTTTTGCGGTACGCAGGCCCCTAACTGTTGTGGCCTCTCCTGTTGCGGAGCACAGGCTCCGGACACGCAGGCTCAGCGGCCATGGCTCACAGGCCCAGCCGCTCCACAGCATGTGGGATCTTCCTGGACTGGGGCATGAACCCGTGTCACCTGCATCGGCAGATGGACTCTCAACCACTGCACCACCAGGGAAGCCCTCAGCACATTTTTAACATCTATTTTTTTTTAATTTAAAGTTAAGAATTGCAAAGGATACATATTTCAGCATGTTCTATGTTTTATTTGTGCTTTAAAAATATTTTGGTCAAAACTTTGGAGCAGATTTGGCTAATCTGATTTATGGGAATTGTTTATCATTTAACTAAAAAGGCAAACCAGTCTTTGTTGTCAAAACAAACAGTTATCAGACTTATTTTCTGTCAGAAATATATGACTTTTCAATATGTTATTAGATTTTTCAATTCAAATAAAAGTGATTTATACTCATCTCCATGACAACCAGTTCACTTTTGAATTCTATTTCTAAGATAGATGGAAAGAAAAAAGAATAGACAATAAGATAAAGACACAGGGCTTTGCCTTGTGTTGTCACTAGGATAAAATAAGGCATTGCCCCCTTCAGAGTTTTTTAACCAAGCTAACTACTTCAGGTCCCAGGACTCTCCTTTATGAGCCATGCATTCTTGAAAGGTCTCTTTGGGCAGTCCACCACTGTAAGGTTCAAAAAGGAGAAAGATATTCTTTCTTTTTGAAAAGGATGATTATGAAGGAGCCTAGGCATAATTAAAGAGAATAGGCAGATCTCTCTTCTAAGGACTCCCATTTCTAAAAAAGGTATCATGGAAATTGAGGATCTTAATGATATCTATACCTGCATATTCCTTAGAATGTCATTATATACCCCTAGCCATATGAATACATCACTGAGAAGAAAACTGCTCTACCATATATACTTGAAGGTAAATATTTGGGTTGAAAGTATGATGTATCTTCAACACTATTAAATATTTTTAAGTAGGTTTCCGGAATGTCTGACACAATTTTCACTCTATAATTAGAACATGAGAATCACCATCATTCCACCTCCTTTTCTACACCGTCAGATTTTCATATTTTAAATTATATGGTGCATGTACAATTTTATCACATTGTAGTTTAAATTTGTATTTCCCTTGTGAATTACGAGGTTGAGGGTGTTTTTTTTAAATTTATGGCCATTAGTTTTACCTGTTCTGTGAATTGATGGTTTATATTCTTTGCCAAGTTTGTTTTTGGATTATATGTTTTTTACTTATTGATTTATTGCATGTTTTACAAAGTTTCAATATTAATCTTTACCTATTACACATGTTGCAAAAATTTTCTCCCAGACAATGGCTATTTTTTTAAGGAAAACTTCTATGTTTGAACAGTTTTAGGCTCACAGAAAAGTTTCAATAATTGTACAGAAAATTCCTGTATAACCCACACCCAGTATCTCTTATTACTTATATTAGTGTGGTACACTTGTCACAATTAATGAACTAATACTATGTTATTATTAAGTAAATTTTATACTTTATTCAAATTTTCTTACTAATGTCTTTTTTTTCTGTTCCAGGATCCCATACAGTATATTAACTTAGCCATTGTGTCTTTTCAGGATCCTCTTGGCTGTGACTGTTCCTCAGTTTTTTCTTGTTTCTGATGACCTTAATAATTTTGAGGAGTACTAATCAAGAATTCCTCAGTTGGAATTCACATGATGTTTTCAAAGTGGTTATAAGGGGGATAAGGGTTTTAGGGAGGAAAATCACAGGTGAAAAGAGTCAATCTCATCACATCATATGAAAGGTACATACTGTCGAGGAGATCTTCTAGATAGTGAAGGAGTAAGACGTGAAGATCACCTTCCTCCCCACAAATACATCAGAAATACATCTACATGTGGAAAAAATCCTACAGAACTCTTACTGAACACTGGCAGAAAACCTCAGACTTCCCAAAAGGCAAGAAACTCCCCACGTATCTGGGTAGGGCAAAAAAAAAAGAGAGACAAAAGAATAGGGATGAGACCTGCACCTCCGGAAGGGAGCTGTGAAGGAGGAAAAGTTTCCACACACTAGGAAGTCCATTCAATGGCGGAGACGGGGGTTGGCAAGGGGGAACCTTCAGAGCCACGGAGGAGAGAGCAGCAACAGGGGTGCAGAGGGCAAAGTGGAGAGATTCCCGCACAGAGGATTGGTGCCAGCCAGCACTCACCAGCCCGAGAGGCTTGTCTGCTCACCTGCCAGGGTGGGCAGGGCTGGGAGCTGAGGCTCGGGCTTTGGAGGTCAGATCCCAGGGAGAGGACTGGGGTTGGCTGCGAGAATACAGCCTGAAGGAGGCTAGTGCACCACAGCTAGTCGGAAGGGAGTCCAGGAAAAAGTCTGGAACTGCCTAAGAGGCAAGAGACAATTGTTTCGGGGTGTGCGAGGAGAGGGGATTCAGAGCACCGCCTAAACAACCTCCAGACACAGGTGGGAGCCACAGCTATCAGCACAGACACCAGAGATGGGCATGAGACACTAAGGATGCTGCTGCAGCCACCAAGAAGCCTGTGTTCAAGCACAAGTCACTATACACACCTCCACTCCTAGGAGGCTGTGCAGCCCTCCACTGCCAGGGTCCCGTGATCCAGGGACAACTTCCCTGGGAGAACACACAGCATGCCTCAGGCCGGTGTAATGTCATGCCAGCCTCTGCTGCCACTGGCTCACATTCCGTCCCCCTCCCTCCCATTGGCCTGAGTGAGCCAGAGTCCCCAAATCAGCTGCTCCTTTAACGCCATACTGTCTGGGCAGTAACAGACGCCCTCAGGTGACCTACACACAGAGGCGAGGCCAAATCCAAAGCTGAACCCCAGGAGCTGTGCGAACAAAGAAGAGAAAGGGAAATCTCTCCCAGCTGCCTCAGGAGTAGCGGATTAAATCTCCACAATCAACTTGATGCACACTGCATCTGTGGAATACCTGAATAGATAACAAATCATCCCAAATTGAGGCAGTGGACATTGGGAGCAACTGTAGACTTGGGGTTTGCTGTATGCGACTGACTGGTTTCTGGTTTTATGTTTATCTTTGTTTTGTATTTAGAGTTTATTATCATTGGTAGATTTGTTCATTGATTTTGTTGCTCTCTTCCTTTTTTTTATATATAGATATATTTTTTTCTTTTTTCTCTTTTTGTGAGTGTGTACGTGTATGCTTCTTTGTGTGGTTTTTTCTGTATAGCTCTGCTTTTACCATTTGTCCTAGGGGTCTGTCTGTCTGTTTTCTTTTTTCTTTCTGTTTTTTTTCTTTTTTAAATATAGTTCTTAGCATCTGTTATCATTTGTGGATTTGTTTTTTTGGTTTGGTTGCTCTCTTCTTTCTTTCTGTCTTTTTCTTTTTTTATCACTTTTTAATTTTTATTATTTTTAATTAAAAAAATTTTGTATGTTTATAACTTTCTTTCTTTCTTTTTTCTTTCTTTCTTTCTTTCTTTCTTTCTTTCTTTCTTTCTTTCTTTCTTTCTTTCTTTCTTTCTTTCTTTCTTTCTTTCACCCCTTTCTTCTGAGCAGTATGGCTGACACTGTCTTGTTGCTCTGGCTGGGTGTCAGACCTGTGCGTCTGAGGTGGGAGAGCGAAGTTCAGGACATTTGTCCACCAGAGACCTCCCTGATCCATGTAATATCAAATGGCCAGAGCTCTCCCAGACATCTCCATCTCAAAGCTAAGACCCAGCTCCACTCAACAACCAGCAAGCTACAGTGCTGGACACCCTATGCCAAACAACTAGCAAGACGGGAACACAACCCCACCCATTAGCAGAGAGGCTGCCTAAAATCATAATAAGGTCACAGACACCTCAAAACACACCAACGGATGCAGTCCTGCACACCAGAAGGACAAGATCAAGCCTCATTAACCAGAACACAGACACCAGTCCCCTCCACCAGGAAGCCTACACAACCCACTGAACCAACCTTAGTCACTGGGGGCAGACACTGAAAGCAATGGGAACTATGAACCTGCAGCCAGCAAAACAGAAACCCCAAACAGTGTAAGTTAAGCAAAATGAGGAGACAGAGAAACACACAGCAGATGAAGGAACAAGGTAAAAACCCACCAGATCAAACAAATGAAGAGGAACTAGGCAGTCTACCTGAAAAAGAATTCAGAGAAATGATAGTAAAGGTGATCCAAAATCTTGGAAATAAGAATGGAGAAAATACAAAAAAACGTTTAACAAGGACCTAGAAGAACTAAAGAACAAACAATCAATGATGAACAGCACAATAAATGAAATTAAACATCTCTAGAAGGAATCAATAGCAGAATAACTGAGGCAGAAGAACAGATAAGTGACTGGGAAGATAAAATAGTGGAAATAACTACTGCAGAGCAGAATAAAGAATGAAAAGAAGTGAGGACAGTCTTAGAGACCACTGGGAAAACATTAAATGCACCAAGATTCAAATTATAAGGGTCACAGAAAAAGAAGAGGAAAAGAAAGGGACTGAGAAAATATTTGAAAAGATTATAGTTGCAAACATCCCTAATATGGGAAACGAAATAGTCAATCAACTCCAGGGAGCACAGAGAGTCCCATACAGGATGAATCCAAGGAGAAACACACAAAGGCATATATTAATCAAACTATCAAAAATTAAATACAAAGAAAAAATATTAAAAACAGGAAGGGAAAAACAACAAATAACATACAAGGGAATCCCCATAAGGTTAACAGCTGATCTTTCAGCAGAAACTCTACAAACCAGAAGGGAGTGGCAGGACATATTTAAAGTGATGAAAGGGAAAAACCTACAACCAAGATTACTCTACCCAACAAGGATCTCATTCAGAGTCACTGGAGAAATTAAAACCTTTACAGACAAGCAAAAGTTAGAATTCAGCGCCACAAAACGAGCTTCACAGCAAATGCTAAAGGAACTTCTCTAGGCAGGAAACACAAGAGAAGGAAAAGACCTACAATAACAAACCCAAAACAATTAAGAAAATGGTAATAGGAGCATATATATCAATAACTACCTTAAATGTAAATGGATTAAATGCTTCCACCAAAAGACATAGACTGTCTGAATGGATACAAACACAAGGCCCATATATGTGCTGTCTACAAGAGACCCACTTCAGACCTAGGGACACATACAGACTGAAAGTGAGGGGATGGCAAAAGATATTCCATGTAAATGGAAATCAAAAGAAAGCTGGAGTAGCAATTCTCATATCAGACAAAATAGACTTTAAAATAAAGACAATTAGAAGAGACAAAGAAGGACACTACATAAAGATCAAGGGATCAATCCAAGAAGAAGATATAACAATTGTAAACATTTATGCACCCTACATAGGAGCACCTCAATACAGAAGGCAAATGCTAACAGCCATAAAAGTGGAAAACGACAGTAACACAATCATATTAGGGGGCTCTAACACCCAGCTTTCACCAATGGACAGATCACCCAAAGTGAAAATAAATAAAGAAACACAAGCTTTAAATGATACATTAAACAAGAAGAACTTAATTGATATTTATAGGATATTCTATCCAAAAAAACAAAATACACTTTCTTCTCAAGTGTTCATGGAACATTCTCCAGGGTAGATCATATTTTGGGTCACAAATCAATCCTCGGTAAATTTAAGAAAATTGAAATTGTATCAAGAATCTTTTCAACCACAATGCTATGAGACTAGATAGCAATTACAGGAAAAAATCTGTAAAAAATACAAACATATGGAGGCTAAACAATACACTACTTAATAACCAAGAGAACACTGAAGAAATCAAAAAATATCTAGAAACAAATGACAATGAAAACATGATGACCCAAAATATATGGGATGCAGAAAAAGCAGTTCTAAGAGAGAAGTTTATAGCAATACAATCCTACCTCAAGAAACAAGAAAAATCTCAAATAAAAAACCTAAACTCGCACTGAAAGTAATTAGAGAAATAAGAACAAGAAAATCACAAAGTTAGCAGAAGGAAAGGAATCATAAAGATCAATCAGAAATAAATGAAAAAGAAATGTGGAAACAATACAAAGATCAATAAAACTAAAAGCTGGTTCTTTGAGAAGATAAGCAAAATTGATAAACCATTAACCAGACCCATCAGAAAAAAAGGGAGAAGACTCAAATCAATACAATTAGAAATGAAAAAGGAGAAGTAATAACTGACACTGCAGAAATACAAAGGGTCATGAGAGATTACTAAAAGCAACTATATGCAAATAAAACGGACAACCTAGAAGATATGGACAAATTCTTAGAAAGGCACAACCTTCCGAGACTGAACCAGGAAGAAATAGAAAATATAAACCGACAAACCACAAGCACTGAAATTGAGACTGTGATTAAAAATCTTTCAACAAACAAAAGCCCAGGAGCAGATGCTTCACAGGCGAATTCTATCAAACACTTTAAGAAGAGCTAACACATATCCTTCTCAAACTCTTCCAAAACACAGCAGAGGGAAGAACACTCCCAAACTCATTCTATGAGGCCACCATCACCCTGATACCAAAACCAGACAAGGATGTCACAAAGAAAGAAAGCTACAGGCCAATATCACTGATGAACATAGATGCAAAAATCCTCAACAAAATACAAGCAAACTGAATCCAACAGCATATTAAAAGGATCAATCACCATGATCAAGTGGGGTTTATCTCAGGGATACAAGTATTCTTCAATATATGCAAATCAATCAATGTGATACACCATATTAACAAATTACAGGACAAAAAACATATGATCATCTCAATAGATGCAGAAAAAGTTTTTGACAAAATTCAACACCCATTTATGATAAAAACACTCCAGAAAGTAGGCATAGAGGAAACTTTCCTCAACATAATAAAGGCCATATATGACAAACCCACAGCCAACATCATTCTCAATGGTGAAAAATTGAAAACATTTCCTCTAAGATCAGGAACAAGACAAGGTTGCCCACTCCTACCAATATTATTAAACATAGTTTTGGAAGTTTTAGCCACAGCAATCAAAGAAGAAAAAGAAATAAATGGAATCCAAATCAGAAAAGCAGAAGTAAAGCTGTCATTGTTTGCAGATGACATGATACTATGCATAGAGAATCCTAAAGGTGCTACCAGAAAACTACTAGAGCTAATCAATGAATTTGGTAAAGTTGCAGGATACAAAATTAATGCGCAGTGATCTCTTGCATTCCTCTACACAAATGAGGAAAACACTGAAAGAGAAATTAAGGAAACACTCCCATTTAACATTGCAAAGAAAAAGAATAAAATATCTAGGAATAAACCTACTTAAGGAGACAAAAGACCTGTATGTAGAAAAGTATAAGACACTGATGAAAGAAATTAAAGATGATACAAACAGATGGAGAGGTATACCATGTGCTTGGACTGGGAGAATCAACATTGTGAAAATGACTATACTCCCCAAAGCAATCTACAGATTCAATGCAATCCCTATCAAAATCCCCATGGCGTTTTTCAGAGAACTAGAACAAAACGTTTCACATTTTGTATGGAAACAAAAAAGACCGCGAATAGCCAATGCAATCTTGAGAAAGAAAAATGGGAGTTGGAGGAATCAGGCTCCCAGACTTCAGACTATACTACAATGCTACAGTAATCAAGACAGTACGGTACTTGCACAGAAACAGAAATAAGGATAAATGGAACAAGATAGAAAGCCCAGAGATAAACCTATGCACATATGGTCACCTTATTTTTGATAAAGGAAGCAAGAATATACAATGGAGAAAAGACAGCCTCTTCAATAAGTGGTGCTGGGAAAACTGGACAGCTACATGTAAAAAAAATGAAATTAGAACACTCCCTAACACCATACACAAAAATAAACTCAAAATGGATTAAAGACCTAAATGGAAGGCCAATTACTATAAAACTCTTAGAGGAAAACACAGGCACAGTACTCTATGACATAAATCACAGCAACATCCTTTTTGACCACTTCCTAGAGAAATGGAAATAAAAACAAAAATAAACAAATGGGACCTAATGAAACTTAAAAGCTTTTGCACACAAAGGAAACCATAAACAAGATGAAACTACAACCCTCAGAATGGGACAAAATAGTTGCAAAATGCAGTTACTGACCAAGGATTAATCTCTAAAATTTACAAGCAGCTCATACAGCTCAATATCAAAAAAACAAACAACCCAATCCAAAAATGGGCAGAAGTCCTACATAGACATTTCTCCAAAGAAGATATACAGATTGCTAACAAACACATGAAAGGATGCTCAACATCACTAATCATTAGAGAAATGCAAATCAAAACTACAATGAGGTTTCACCTCACACCAGTCAGAATGGACGTCATCAAAAACTCTATAAACAATAAATGCTGGAGAGGGTGTGGAGAAAAGGGAACACTCTTGCACTGCTGGTGGGAATGTAAATTGATATAGCCACTATGGAGAACAGTATGGAGGTTCCTTAAAAAACTAAAAATAGAAATACCATACGACCCAGTAATCCCACTACTGGGCATATACCCTGAGAAAACCATAATTCAAAAAGAGTCATATACCACAATGTTCATTGCAGCTCTATTTACAATAGCCAGGACATGGAAGTAACCTAAGTGTCCTTCGACAGATGAATGGATAAAGAAGATGTGGCACATATATACAATGGAATATTACTCAGCCATAAAAAGAAACGAAATTGAATTTTTTGTAGTGAGGTGGGTGGACCTAGAGACTGTCATAAAGAGTGAAGTGAGAAAGAGAAGAATAAATACCGTATGCTAACACGTATATATGGAACCTAAAAAAAAAAAAAAAAAAAAAAAAAAAAAACTGGTTCCAAAGAACCTAGGAGCAGGACAAGTATAAAGGCACAGACACAGAGAATGGAATGGACTTGAGGACATGGGGAGGGGGAAGGGTAAGCTGGGATGAAGTGAGACAGTGGCATGGACTTATATATACTACCAAATGTAAAACAGATTGCTAGTTGGAAGCAGCCACACAGCACAGGGAGATCAGCTCGGTGCTTTGTGACCACCTAGAAGTGTGGGATCAGGAAGGTGGAAGGGAGACACAAGAGGGAGGAGATAAGGGGATATATGTATATGTATCGCTGATTCACTTTGTTATACAGCAGAAATTAACACAATATTGTAAAGCAATTATACTCCAATAAGGATGCTAAAAAAAATAAAGTTATATGCTGTCAATAGAACCTATTATTCTTAATATCAACCCAAATCACATGACTAAGGTAGTGTTTGTCAGCGTTCTCCATTGTCAAGTAACTCATTTTTTCTCCCTTTCCATGTTCTCTACTCTTTGGAAGGAAGTCACTATAGGCAGTCCACACTTAAATGGTGGGAAGTTATATTCCACCTCCTTAAGGACAGAATTTATACATAAATTACTTGAAATTCTTTTGTGTGAGAGATTTGTCTATTCTTCCCCATGTATTTATTTATTCAGTTATTTTTATATCAAATGGACTTATGGGTGTTAATTTTATACTTTAGATTGTAATTCAATGCTACTTTATTTTATTGCTCAAATTGTTGCAACTTTTGCTGACTCTCTTTTTTACTTTACTTGAGGATTTTTATTGTAAATATTTGAAAAATATTAATGTGATCATATTTGTTAATATTTTCTTTCATGGTTTGTATTATCTTATGTCATGTTTAAGAAATTCTACCCAGTCTTGTCTTCTTCTAAATATGTAATATTTTGTAAATTCAAATACAAATAAGGAAATTATTAATTTCAGCTTCCTTGAATTTTTGTGTATAATGTTGGACAGTGATCCAACTTATTACTTTTTGCATATTTGACAAATTTTCCCTGTATTATATATTTAACAGGCTACCCTTTTGTTACTGACTTGTAATGTCATCACAGATATATATCAATTTTTGTATATACATGGGTCTGTTTCTGGGCTTTCTTTCCTATTCAGGTTGTTTGTTTTTCATCACTGCATCAATAGTATATTGTCTTAATTATTAATGAAGTGTAATAAGTTTGTTTATAGTGAGCAAGTACCAAAACTTTGTTCTTCAGAATTATCTTAGCTGTTCTTGGTCCTTTTCTCACACACATAAATTTTAACATCAGATTGTCAAATTCTATATGACTTCTTTTTAGGAAGTTGACTTGAAAAAAATGGATTTCTTCTTTTTGCTTTTGGAATAAAATTCTTTATTTCCATTAAATATTATCATTGGTCATGACTATGCATAGAAATGCTTTTGAATTTTGTATGTTGACACTATAAACAGGAATCTTGATGAATTCTCATATTAGTCTAATGGTTAATTTAATTTATCTAAGATTATCTACTTGCAATCAAATGATTTCTAAATAATGACAATTAGAAGACTAATGCACATGTAGTATTTATTTTTATTTTGTTGCATTAACTAGGATTTTCAGTACAATATTCAACTGTGATAACATTTTTCATTCTGAAGTATACATTGAGTGATTTAATAAAGCCACTCTAGCATTCTTATGATGAGTGTTTGCATAGTATTCAATATGTCTATTCACAGCTATATCTATATCTATATCTGTATCTATCTATATGTGTATCTATACCTAAAATCAGGTTGTATACTCAGCATATAGATGGGTTGTGCTTTCTTTTTAACCTAACAACCTCTTCCTTTCAATTGCAGTGTTTTTTTCCTTTTCTATTTAGTGAAAATATGACTGGCATGGCTAGATTTAAATCTGCAATCTTGTTATTTCTTTTCCATTTGCTCTATTTACATTTTTTTCTATCTTTTGTTTTAGTTTGAGTATTTTTATAAATCTCTTATTTCCACTATTGACTCATCAGCTATAGCTCTTTGTTTTATACTTTTAGTGGTTACTCTAGGATTTAAAAGGTGTATGTTTAATTTGTTACAGTCTACCTTCAAATATGATACCTCATTACATGGAACGTAGAAATCTTACAACAGTTTACTATTATTTCCCCCTCGTATCCCTTTATGATACTGTTGTCTTGTTTTTTAAATGTTGCAAATTTGTCTTATTTTTTAAAATGTTACAAAACATTGGTATTATATTTTGCTTTAATCAATCAGTTATCTTTTGAAGAAATTTTTTAAATGAGGAAATAAGAGTCTTCTATGTTTGCCCACATATTTACTATTTCTGGCTCTCTTTATTCCACTGTGCAGCTCCAATTTTCCATCCGGTAATATTTGCTTTCTGTTTCAAGAAACTTCTGTAATATTTTTTTTGAAATGAAGACCTGCTGACAATAAATTCTGTTAGCTTTTGTTTATCTCAAAAATTATTTATTTCATTTTTACTTTTCAAATATTTAAAAATTGTTATTCAATATTATATT
The DNA here is from genome assembly GCF_039906515.1 of Pseudorca crassidens. Lineage (NCBI taxonomy): Eukaryota > Metazoa > Chordata > Mammalia > Artiodactyla > Delphinidae > Pseudorca > Pseudorca crassidens. The sequence continues at coordinate 84,343,506 of NC_090297.1, read as the reverse complement.
CATACATTATTTTTTTTATTTAGCAATTTAAAGATGCCATTCCATTGTTTTCTGGATTGCTGAGATGCTAAGAAATATTTTATCATTTTTATTTTTTTCCTCTGTGTATAATGTATCTTTTTTTATTGGTGATTTTTTTTTTTTTTTTTTTTTTTTGCAGTACATGGGCCTCCCACTGTTGTGGCCTCTCCCGTTGCGGAGCACAGGCTCCAGATGCGCAGGCTGAACGGCCATGGCTCACGGGCCCAGCTGCTCCATGGCATGTGGGATCTTCCTGGACTGGGGCACGAACCCATGTCCCCTGAATCAGCAGGTGGACTCTCAACCACTGTGCCACCAGGGAAGCCCCTTTATTGGTGATTTTAAGAGTTTCTCCTTATCAATGGTTTTCAGGAATTTGATTATGTGTGGCTTAGCGTGTTTTTGTTTGTGTTCATCCTTCTTAGAGCTCAATATGCTTCTTGCATCTGTAAGGTTTTTTTTTTTATTGAGGTATAGTTGATGTACAATAATATATGTTTCAGGTGTACAATTAGTGATTCATAATTTTTAAAGGTTATAGTCCTTTTATAGTTATTATAAAATATTATCTATATTTCATATTATACAATATGTCTTTGTAGCTTATTTATTTTATACATACTAGTTTGTACCTCTTAATCCCCTACTCCTATAATGCTCCTCTCTCCTTCCCTCTCCCTACTGGTAACCACTAGTTTGTTCTCTATATCTGTGAGTCTGTTTCTTTTTTGTTATATTCATTAGTGTGTTTTATTTTTTAGATGCTACATATAAATGATATCATACAGTATTTGCCTTTCTCTGTCTGACATATTTCACTTAGCATAAAACCCTCCAAGTCCAATGAATCTGTAAGTTTACCTTGTTATTAAACTTGAAAAAATTTTAGCCACTACTTCAAATATTTTTCTGTCATCACATTCTCCTTTTTGTGACAACTTAAATTATACATATATTAGAGCATATTGTCTCATAAGTTGTTGAGGTTCTGAGTTTGTCATTGTTGTTCAAATATTTTTTAATTTTGAGTTTCATTTGAAAAGTTTCTATTGCTATTTTTTCAAGTTCCCTGATATTTTTCTTCTGAAGTATTTATTGTGCTATTAACTCTATTTAGTGAAATTCTAATTTTAGCTATTTTATATTCCATCTCTAGTAGCTTCATTTGAGTCTTTGTAAAATCTATTTTTTTCCACATTATGATTATGCTTTTCTTTAATTCTTTGAGCATATTGATCAATATCTTTTGGGCTACTTCCATTATCTCTTGTCATTTCTGATTATGCTTTTATCAATTGATGTCTTTCCTGGTTATGAGTCCATTTTTCCTGTTACTCCTTATGTCTAGTAATGTTTGGTTGCAAGTCAAACATTGTGACTCTCACATGTTTGAGTGCTGGATATTGTATTTCTTTTAAGAACAGGCAAGTTACCTGAGATTAGTTTGATCCTTTTGAGTCCTGTTTTTATTTTAGGGTAGGCCTAGAATAGGATTCATTCTTGGCCAAGTTTAGCCCTACTAATAAGTTGTTACCCTCTGAGCTCTCAAATGAATTGCCCATATAGTCAATGAGGTCTCCCCAGTCTGGTTTTTGGAGATTTGAATGATTTCTTGCTTTGTGTGAGCTCTAGGAATTATTTGTTTTGTATATTTGTAATTATTATTTTTCTAAAATTTTTTTCTTGCTTGACTTCATAGACTTTCTACGTAGGTATGTGAAAATTAGCATTCATTAAATACTCAAGACAACTCTGAGCAGATTTCTGAAGCTCTTTATATATCCCTCCTTTTTTGTACTGAGCAAGTATAAATATACCCATTTTAGTAAAAGAAAAGCTTTCAGTCATGTTTAGTTACAATCTTCTCCATATGACACAATCCTCCTCTAAGGTAGAAAACTAATGTACATCTAAAAATTTCAAGTAGCTCTCATTTCCTGAAGTAGAACAAAATAGAAAATATTCAAGTTAAATTAATTGTGTTCAAAAATGAAGAGGTGAAACCTTATTTGTGTTGAAGGATGGGGCAGATGATTTTGCACTTAGTAGCAAAAGACCATTTTTCTTAAGAGGGATCATTTGGATCCACTCTCTCAAATCCCTTAGGGAACAAAAGCCATAGTCTAGTAAGATCTCAGTAAAAGAAGAAGAAAAAGAAGAGGGAGAAGAGAAAGGGGAGGGAAAGGGGGAAGGAAAAGGGAAAAAGAAGGAACAATAACCCCACAAACACAAATAATAACTAAAACATACACACAAGAAAAACCAAAAAAAAATAACACTAAGTAAGCAGCCAAGACATCTGAAATAATTTTCTACACTAAATTGTAAAATTCTTTTGACCCCTATAGTAATTTTTTTTAGTTCCATAATAATGTTGATTACTAATGAGTTTTTGGCTTGGTCTATGATTTTGGGTGATTATGGGAGTGAGAGGAGTGCTCAGAAGCAGCATAGGTTTATACATGTGAATATAGAAAAGTGCATTGTGATGGATAGTCCTTAATTTAAAGTAGCATAAAGAATTTGAAGATTACTTCAAAGGGCATTTAAAACCATGTATTTGAAATCCGTGATAAGAAAGTACGTACTTTCTGAAGGGACAAAGTTTTCAGGTAAAGTTTCTACTACTGAGATTTTCACTGAGAGGTATTTTGAAATTTGATGGCAGAAAATGTGCAAACTAGAGATATGTTCATTCTCTCGCTCCTCTATATTTAGAGACTAAAGGTAGTATGAGCTGCTTTCATATTTGGTTGAAATGCCTTGAGAAGGCAAACATTTTTTAAGAGAGCTGCTTATCTGCTGCTTATTTCAACTAGCTTGACCCTCCTACAGTAGTTTGGCTTTTAATTTCTTCCAACAGATAGTCCATTCCCATACTCTTACCAGTCCCTATGCCTCCCAGTCGCAGACCAGTAGGCAGCTCAAAAAAACCCAACTCTGTGTGAGCCCCCTTTCACTGTGTAATTAAAATGATTGCCACTGTAATTATATTACGCTCATTGGAGGATCAGGATGGGTTAGTCACCTGTATTACAGTGTACCTTTGAGTTTGTAACACAGAGATTCAGCCTAAAGCCAAGGTCAAAATTATGCATTATTTCACCTGAGAAAGGTAATATATAATCATTGAAAGAAAAATGAAGAGAATATGGAAATTCAGAGTTAACTCTTGCTGTCTCATCTAACCTAACTTTCTCCAATTAAAGCATGATGGTATACAGACTCTCCATTTATCTTTATAATTGACTTTTTTAGGTTTTAGGAAATCTCTGCATGTACTATCGTGTAGCAGATGTGACAAACTTCAGAGGAGTTGAATCTGGAACCTCATCAACATTCCCCAATTAAAACCAGAACTGTACCCCTGCAAACAGTTTCTGGAGCCTTAAATGCATATTGAGAGAAAAGCATATTTATCCAGACTAGATGAGGGTAGACAAACCATAGAATATAAATTTTATAAGATTCCATGGTTAAAATTCTCTAAGCTAGGGGCTTCCCTGGTGGCGCAGTGGTTGAGAGTCCGCCTGTCAATGCAGGAACACGGGTTCGAGCCCTGGTCTGGGAAGATCTCACATGCCGTGGAGCAACTAGGCCCGTGAGCCACAACTACTGAGCCTGTGTGTCTGGAGCCTGTGCTCCGCAGCAGGAGAGGCCGCGATAGTGAGAGACTCGCGCACCGCGATGAAGAGTGGCCCCCGCTTGCCACAGCTAGAGAAGGCCCTCACACAGAGACAAAGACCCAACACGGCCAAAAATAAATAAATATTTTTTAAAAAATTCTCTAAGTTATATTGGACTCTCTTTCATTATTACCATTGACTTTGGAATCAGTAGTCAGTTACGAATAACACATTCATTAGCAAAGAGAAAATAATCACCCTATTTAAGCCTCTGATAGAAAATTGCTATAGAGTATGGTGGGCAGCTTCCCTCCTCTTTACATTAACAGCAGTGGACTTCTTCTACAGCAGAGGGATTTAAATTAGAAGGAAAACCTTTGTGACTGAAGAGTAAATTGAGCTTTTTAAGAGTATGGTGGAAGCTTCTGACAAGATGATGGGTCCAAAACAATTAAGACTTCATACACTAATAAATATTTTGAAAATATGGGGACTAATATAGAGTCTCCAATTATTTGTTTTTTTCTAAATAAGTATGTTAAATAAAAGCAAAATCTAGTTATTCAGAAAATACTTACTGAAAGTCTGTTCATGATCAAGCACTAAGCTAAAATCTGGGGATATAATGGTGAGTCTCCTTCCTCATGATCTTATAGTTTGGTTGAGGTGAGGCACTCACTGTTCAGAGCATGTGCATGTATAATGTCATCTGATCCCCACAGCAATTCTATGAGGTGGGTAATTTTATATCCCCATTTTAAGGATGTGGACATTGAGACACAGAGAGATTACTTAACTTGCCCTTAATTTATAGCTTGACAATGATACAGTCTGAATGAAGGACACTTTTCATAATTTTCATAAATTCATCTTTATGCAAATCTTACTACATTGTTTCTATCTTTTTCCTTTTAGTAGCAGAATGGTAAAAACTTGAGACCAGGGCTACTCGTGAACCAGTAAAGGAAAGCCAGTCTTCAAAGGTGGCTTTCCAAATTAAGATGCACTGAATCAGCTGGTTTAACATGAGTTTCAGCCCAAAGACAGAGGAAGAGTCTAGACTGCATTTAGAGGACAATTCCATGTTTCTAATACCATAGATTAAATGTGTTTTCAGTAATAATATATGGACATTAATCTGACTCTTTAGATATTACATTTTATGCTCTTTCAACTTACTATGAACAAATAAAAAAATAAAATGCCCAAAGCAAAAAAATAACAAGATATGTGGAACATTTCGTGGAGCTTCTATTCCAAAAGCAATTTGGAATTTCCTTTGTTTAAGAAAGTATTTGGTGCTTTGTGACCAACTAGAGGGGTGTGATAAGGAGGGTGGGAGGGAGATGCAAGAGAGAGGGGATATGGGGATATATGCATACATATAACTGATTCACTTTGTTATACAGCAGAAACAAACACAACATTGTAAAGCAATTATACTCCAATAAAGATGTTAAAAAAAAAAGAGAAAGTATTTGATTTGTTCATTTACTTGGGTTGTTTGTTAAAGGACAGCTAAGTATGAATAATAAAAGGAAATGTTCCATATCGCTTGCAGATTTTACCCACTTTGAGTACAGTTACAGAGATGAGAGGATGCTAAAGAGAAGAAAAAGCTCCAATGCTTTCCAATAAACATTTAATTTTACTTTAATGGGAATTATTGATGTGGAGGAAATAAAAATTGATTACCAAATTCCCAAGGATTAAGAACAATATGAGAAAAAGACATTCCTTTTCTATGGATCTGGGATGAAAAAGTCCCTGACAGAGCCTTCCTTTGATAGCCTTCAATTTATCTGGCTATGTTTTGGGCCCAGCTCACTTGTCAGCTCCTGTAAGGGAGACAGCAATGCAATATACAAGCAACTGTGGTGTCTCACCACAGTGAGAAGCCACCTTTAAAGTCTCATCCATAAACCCTCACATGTTTCTGGAAGACCTTACATGAATGACTGCTTTTCCCAACTTAGATTGGCTGTGATGATAGTTGGTGGTAATGACATGGTAAAGGTGTGGACTAGGGACCCAAGATCCGACCTTAAAAAAGGTAACAACACAGCGTGTTGTTACCTATGCTTCTGCCCCATGCAGTGAAAGTGCAAGTTCATCAGGCAAAGCCCTAGAAGGTAGGCTTGCAGGTCTGATGTTTTCTATTGTTATGGTTTCTTTTTGTATTTGTATTTGTTATGGACTATAAACCATGATGTTGCAATAAAGGGCTGGGGCCGTGAATTCCAATTGGCTGTGCATTGCTATTTCATGGAGGGGCAAGTCCAGCTGTAATGAATTCAGACAACAAAATGATTTTGGTTTCACTGCATTGCTCTGCTCCCTGGGAACCTGCAGAAGATAAGTGAGTGGACACCTATCATAAATCCAGACATACATGCAACATGAAAATAGACAGTGAAGCTTTAAATCAATGCAGATGTTAGACCAATAAAAATGTTGGTCACACTATTTGGTGAAAAATATTTTAAGAAAAATTGATAAAATGTATTTCTAGAAAAGATGAAACTGCTCAAATATCTTTCTTTGTGTTTATTTGTATCTGCATGAATATAAAATGCTATTGGTTCTTCATCTTTAATACCTAGGGGATTTATAAGCATATTGCTTCAATAAAACTTGGTTCATCTGTACAGTACATGGATCAGATATGCATATTTAATTACTCTGAAAGTAATTTACTTGTACAGATGGTGGTATTAGAGGGTCTTACTTCAATTTATATTACTTTCATTGGAAAAAAAAAAGTGCTCCTTGGCTATGATTTCCAAGTAAAAATTTAACTTTTATAACATATGGACTATGTCTGCCAGTAGTCATTATACATGAATAACCCCACACGTGCAAAATAAACATTATTGTAAAAATTTGAAACAACTCACAGGGACTAGTATCATAACAAGGTAATTCAAGACTCTTTCAGATGTAAAGCTTAAGGTGCAGTAAACTCTAAACTTGCAGCCAAAGGATATAAATGAGCTTAGAAAAAAACATGGGGATCTAATTTGTAGCTGAAAGAAATGAGCAGCCTCCTCAGCAGAGCACTGCAACCTAGCTCATTGTTCATTAAAACCTCTCATGCCCCTCCTTCCTGCATGAAACTTGAAGGAAATTAGGAAATACTATGTGAGCCATATCTCTAGCAGATCTTAGAGAATCACACGAACATGTGTGTCCCCTAGCAGAGACTTCAGTCACTCTGTACATCCCTCTCTAGAAAAGAAAAGGCCACCTTCCCACTGCAGCTTGGTGTCTTCTAAAATGCAACATTCATCCTGTTGAAACAAGCACTCAAATAAAAATCATCACTTTCAAAGGCAAGCCAGTCACAAAGAAAGACAAATGGCTTAGAGCAGATTGTATTGATTATTCCACAGAAGCTGGGTATTAAAAATCGGGAAAATATAAATGTTTTTGCAAAAGATATTGTTCTCTATTATGAGATTATAAAAGTGTGCTTTTGTGTTTGTTCATTCTTCACTGCAATTATTTCTTTATTAAAGCGCTGTATCTCAGAGACAGCACATGTACTGTCCTCTATTGTGGTTGCTATGGAAAGTAGTCATGTTTTATTGAAAAGTAAGTGGCCCCACCACATGAATGGCTCCCAAGTGACCTTAACATAAGCTCCCGCCCCCCACATTTTTGAGTCGTCCTGATTTTTTTTAGATAAATGTAAATTTTCTATTTATTTAGAGTATGACAAAATCTTTCTGCTGTCTTCTCTCAGATCTATTTTTAAAATGATTTTATGCATTATGGGTCATGAAGACCAAAAAAAGAGTCCAAGTTGACACATAGAAAGTAAGGGAAGAAAACACCACAAGCATATGCTCTGTTGCAAGCAAAAAATGTTATCAATGCTCTATATTTTATATACATTATAGTTTATAGTTTTTTTTTATACTTGATGTTCTTTAATGATCCTTGCTTTATTAGTCAAGTCACGTCAGCCTTGAAAATCTTTCTGATTATACGTCCATATATACATACACAAAATAAGCATATACTATAACACTTTGGGGATTATATTGCCAGATTCATTTTACATACTGAAATGAGAATACAGACAGAAAAATGTTTTGGTGGTGTGTGCATGTTTAGGGAGTCCAATATAAGATATCTCTGCAATGTGAAGCCATATCCATGAAACAGATTTTCAAATATGTTGTACTCTGTGTGTGTGTATATATATGGTATACACATATATACCATATATCTATCTAGAGAGAGACGAAATATTTGTCCAATGTTGGTAATGTGACTGATTGCCAGTCTAGGAACTTTGAAGCAAAGTGGTGCCTATCCTCATTTCACATCAATCAGGTCATGAGTGTTTGGTGTGGGTATTACAAAAAAAAAAAAAAAAAAAAAAGCTTTACCAGAAATGCTTTACCAAAAATGCTTGGTTTATGAAGACAAAATCTCCAATGACAGTGAAAAAAAAAAAATTCAGAATAAAAAACCTCCAATTAATCAACAGCATCCAATTCCTTTAACAAATTCAGCCTTTCTTTAACAATTTCTTACTTCTTTCATTTTTCTAGTTTTGTTTTATCTACCTCATATTTGGCCTGAAAATGACTAGCTTAGATTGCTCACTTGGGCCACTTACCTATGACTCAGTGGATAAGTTTTCCTATCGTTTGAGGTTAGCTGAATTGTTATTTTCTCACCAAGACTGGAAAACTACTGCCATTTCATAAAGAAGAAAAATGCATGACAAGGTGAGAAGAAAAGATAAGGGAGAGCAGAGAAATGAGAAGAGTGTTTCTTAATTATGCTGTAGACTCTCTGATGGGTCCTTTTCCTACCCTACACTGTGCAAAATTAACTGGCACATAGTGACTGCCACAGATGACTCAGCAGTGACACATGAGTAACTCAGTTGTGCCTCTGAGACATATGGAAATGACTGCTCTTATTTTTAAGAAGAAAAGTAAAAGAAAAAAGAGTTTGACCAACTATATTCAAGATTTTTAAAAAATTTCCCTTCATTCCTGTTTATCACATAATTTCAGTTGTAAGGGATTTCCCCCTGTACAGTTCTTTTTATTGATTTTTATGTTAAAGCAATTGAAAGCAATGCAGCATCATTTTCTGGTATAATAGAGCCACAGAAGCATGACAGTAGACACCTCACTGGGGAAAATATCATGTAAACACTGTACAAATTAGCCTCTTCTAATACAGTTAATAAAAGAAAATAAAGAAACATTTGCAGATGAAGTAAAATTAAACAACACATTAGAGCTCAGTGTAGAAGTTTACTGTAGTCTTGCCTTTTTAAATAAATGACCATCACTAAAATGATCCTAAATACCCAATTAAGGAAAACTTACTTGCTAATAGGTGGGGACTAATGAGGCAACAGAAAGTAAAATTGGAGAACTTGCTACCTCAATGACAGAAAATTATATGAGTATGCACAACCAAATACCAGTGTCTGTTCAAAAACTTTTAAACAGTTAATGCTTCAAAGTGAAAAAAGCATGTACACTTCATTTATTCACTTATTTGTTTATTCATTCAAATTTTATTACTTCCTATGTGTAAGTGTTAAAGGCTACAGAGAGAAAAAATAGGAACAACCAGTGATGTTAGAGCAGCATGAGAAATAGGTTTCTTTACTCGTCATATAGAGCAGACTACTTCATTAAAACTGACAAAAGTATGAGAGGCCCTGGACATCAGAAAGAGAACTGAAAATGGTAATGGGGTTCCATCCACGACAATAAATCTGCATAGAATAAGTGAATACCACCATTACTTCCCATGTGTGCCTTTTTATTAGCTTCCTCCCATTGTGACCTTATGTTTCCCCCTGGACTTTGATTTTCACATATGGCCTATATGGATTTAATGTGTCTTGTTCCATTAGCCACACCTTCAACTCTGCTTCCATGAAAGGAACATGGGTGTAGTTTTGCTTTTTGATAATAACTCTTCAGTATCCAATTCCTGACTCTCCCCTGATTTCAGCTTCATTACCCTCACAGTTTGCTGACAGGTGGTACTGGTTTGCCCTGAAATGCCATCAAGATAAAATAAATGAAAACAAATGTAATTCAAGATACAACATGATAAGTGTCATAAGAGACAGATAAATGCAATGCTATGGGGTTTGGGGCTGGAAAATGCCATTCTCAGGGATATCTAGGAAAACCTGATTCAAGACATACAATGACATCAGAATTTAAATCTGTGAATCCAGAATGTGTGAGCAAAAAGCTGCCTCAAATTATTTAGGGGAGAATCTTTTATAAACCTAACAGAAAATTCTGACCCACAGAGTACTTTCATAGCTTAAGAATGGTTTATACACATAAATATAACCCATAACCAAAAGATATACATGCAGAGAATTCTCACATTTTGTTCACAAATGTGGAGATGGGCTTTACAAAATAAGCCAATTATTTCAGCTTGAGTGCTTTCTTACATGCAAGTTGAAATTATTAAATTGAAATTAACCCTATTAGTACTGGATCTGAAGGAATTTAGGGGTATTTTTTATATTCATATCAATCAGACCAAAACATAGTTTAAATAAACAACAAGGCTGTGTTCTCATGCATTTAGATGTCATCTTCAATTTTACCAGTTACATGTTTCTTGGGAACACGGGAGTGGGAATCTTCATTTTTAAATCACTGTGGGTGATTCTGAGTCAGGAGTTTCATGGGTCTCCTGATGAGAAACAGTGCTCCATAGCATCTGTCTCTGCCTCTGAGACTAAGGCTGGCCAGTCAGGGCAGTGGATAAGGAAAGGCAAGCTCAGACTTACCTGGTTTGTATAGATGTGTCTGAGGAAGAATTCCATCAGAAAGAGAGAATTTATACTGAAAATTCAAAAGAACGGAGTTAGGGCTTAGTACCCAGAGTCATAAATGGCCATGAGTACTGTATATATGAGGCAAAGAAGGAAGTGGAGAGTGATGGCTGTTGAAGAGAAAGTGAAACCCAGTAGGACACTGTGGGGATCCTGGGCAGGGAAGATTTTCTGTGTTCCCCATTTCTTATTTGTGGGGAATAGGCTCCAGCTTCCATGACCTTCCCTGAGTTCCAAAGGGCAGATTCAAATAGTTGCTTATCAGGGAAGGGAGGGGACACAGAGACAAGGGAGAGGCAGCCAAGAAACAATAGTGCAGCCTTGGGGCGGAATCTTGGTTCCACCTCAAGGGATACACATAACAATATCTTTGAGCTCTTCTGCAGAACTAAAACCCACAACAAATGGAAGATGAACTGCTTGATGAAGCATTCTTCATTCCAGAGAGAAGGTCATAGTTTGATAACCTCGAGAACCACAAAGGCTCATCAGGAGACCACCTGAGGTCAGACTAAAGGAATGCCAGTCCTGCACACACCCTGATCCTTATCAGCAACTCTGCCCTTGAACCATTGCTATAAAACTCCTCACCAAATCCCCCCTACATGGGGACACACAGTTTTTGTGGACATGAACCCGTTGTGTCCACCTTTGCCTGGCAAAGCAATAAAGCTATTCTTTTCTACTTCATCCAAAGCTCTGTCTCTGCAATTCGATTCAGCACTGGGGTACAGAGACTGAGTTTTCAGTATCAAAAGTGAGCAAAGGAGAAGGTGGAATGAAACAGGGCTGAAAGATGTCAGGGAACTAACTCTTCCTTATGAACAGCTCCAGGCACACAGAATGGAGCACCTGAGAGGGGAGGCCAGTCCCTACATACTAAATTAAAATAATGGATAGAGACACTGGGGAAGTCCTTTTGTAGAATTTAGTTAACTGAGCAGAGATCTGAATAAATCATGGGGACGGATGGAGACTGAATTGACAAGACCATACTGTATTCTGGGAAACCTTGATTGAACGGTTGACTGAAGCATTCATTTATTCACTCAGTCATCCAACTTGTTTAGCACATGTTCTAGGCACCCTGGTAGACTGTGGGGATTCATCAGAGGAAAAGATTGGCAAATGAACACATTTTTAGCTGAGTTTCTCCTGGTCATGATTTATTTTTAAGTATGAAAATAATAAAGCTGATTGGGTATAATAGGATGCAGTTTCATTGTGGAAACACATTGACTAGTCAAAACAAAGTATTGTTCAATAGTAAACAAGTTGTATAATTCAGATTTAATTGCCAAATAAGTCAATTATCCATTAACTTTGAAATGGAAGAAATGAGTAGCATGGGTAATTGATATGTATAGATATTCCTCAAATAACTTTTCTCTCTTTCAACATAATCTTTCTTGGAATTAACTAAGTGGTGAAATTACTGCATTGGAGAATTATCATCTGTATGATTAGCAGGAAGTAGAAAAACTAAAATTGTGAAGTAGTAGAAACATAAAATAGTAAAGTGGTCAAAAGACAGGAAGCAAGAGGATGAAAACCTGGATTATCTTGTGGGGTGATGCTGCTAGTTTCTGCCCAAATAATGCCTGCCACTGGTAGAAAGGCCGTGTGGGTATGTCTCCTGACCTTTCTAGGTCAGACAAATCAAGAGTCTTTTGATTTCAGGGGCTAAGGAGACTGATAGGAACTAATACCTCCTTAGGGAAGAGGGAGTCGGGTAGGCTAGATTTCCCCAATTACCATCATATAAGTTGTCGGGGGGATTCTAACTATAGCAGAGTATCCATCATTCATTTAGTTTCATACCTGTGGCCTAGAGGGAAGAAAGGTTCTGAATAAAAAGTGAAAGATCTATGTTCACTAGAAACTGTGTCATAAATTAAGGAGAAAACATGACAACTTGGGTGCCTATTTCAAAAAGAAAGAAAGAAAGAAAGAGAAAGAGAAGAAAGGGAGAATCAACTGTACTTCGATAAAAAAATAATTAAATATATATATATATTTGGTCATTCAGATGACTAAAATTTACTTATAAAGATATGGTCTTCCTCCATGTTTTCTGGCACACATCTCTTAAAACTCTTGGAATTTCCTGAGTGAAAAGAACAATGGGAGTATCTTTTGTTATAATATTTGTTCTCCTGTCCTCAGTTCCTGAAGCCCCTTCAGAGCCCTAAAGGTGAAATGGGTGTCCTGTTGTTCATAATAAGCCCCTGTTCACCACAACTGGGTTTATGCTAATGAGGTGACTTTTGGAAAGCACATAAGGATGGAGGTTGGTCATCAGGGGAACCAACCCTGATTAGAGGGTTGGAATTATCAATCCTACCCACCGATTTCCAGGAATGGGAGAAGGGCTAGAGGTTGAATCAGTCACCAATGGTCAATGAGTTAATCAATCATGCTTGTATAAACAAAGTCTCCATAAAACCCCAAAAGGATGGGATTTGGAAGGCTTCTGAGTTGGTGAACATGTAGAAGTGCTGGGAGAGCAGGACACTGGAAAAGGGCTTGGAAGTTCTGCATCCCTTCCCCATCCCTTGCCCTCTGCTTCTCATCCATTTGGCTGTTCGGGTTATATTATTTTATAATAAACTAGTGATTTAGTTAAGAAAGAAAGAAAGAAAGAAAGAAAGAAAGAAAGAAAGAAAGAAAGAAAGAAAGAAAGAAAGAAAGAAAGAAAGAAAGAAAGAAAGAAAGAAAGAAAGAAGGAAAGAGAGAGAGAGGGAGGGAGGGAAGGAGGGAGGAAAGAAGGAAGGAAGGAATGAACGAACGATGGAAGAAGGAAGGAAAAAGAGACAAAGGGAGGAGGAAGGAGGGAGGGAAGGAAGAAGCATTCCTCTTTATTTTGCCACAGACTCATTGGTGCTTCAGCTCCATAAACATTCCGATGCATATGCAGCCTCAGCAAAAGAGGTGGCAATGGTACCAGAGGATGAAGTAAGAAAGCCTGGCTAATCATCCATGCTGTACTGGCTTGGACAGTAGAGGATGGGACAGTATTCCTCAAAGTGGAACTCAGGGAATGCCAGCTGTGTCTGTCAGAAGTCATGTTGTGCTTGACAATCTTATTTCTGGACACATGTTAGAAGCTCTGGGGGAGTTCCAGAAATTCTTAAGTGGTGGGGAAAATGTTTATGATGCTTGAGGGCCTTCTAATAACAGGTGGGAACTGGATCAAACAAGCTAAATATGGGTTATTCATGTCAAAATGACCCATTTATTATTGGTCAGCTCACTGGTCTCAAGACCGACTGGGAGATAAAGGTTGCACCACACATATAATCAGTCCTTAAATCAATGACATGTGAATATTATGGCTCTGTTGAGTAGTGTGGAGAAACTATTGTAAATGTTTTAAACCTAATTCAGTGGAGAGCTCTAGAAGCTCATAAAACATCAAGACTTTTAGCATGATGTTCAGTGATGCCATATTTATTTAATATAAGGAAAGAGTAAAAGCCTGAGAAATAAAAAACATATTAGGCAATAGACACTAGAGTAAATTTAAAAGATAATTCTGGAAGCAAACAAATCTCTAGATAAAATTTTGTAACAGCTAATGTCAAAGAGGCATGTGCTTAAACTCAGGGCATTGTAAATCACAGAATTTTGTAAAAAAGAGCATTAGAATTTTCATGAAAAAAAAACAGAAAGTTAAAAGTTATTTATGTAGCACTTTATAATATTATATCCTGATAAGTTATTTCTTTTAGATTTTGTTACTATTCTATTATCTTTTTAATTATTTCTACTTTTTTTCCCTTTATCCTTCCCTCTTTTTCTATCTCTCTCTTCCTGCATCCCTTTTGCTCTCTCTCTTTTTCATCCCTCCTTTTCTCCCTCTTTCTCTCTCTCCACCTTCTCTCAGAAAAGCCTAATCAAGGCCTGGATTATCTTTCTCAGGAAACCACAGTTTACCTGAGGACCCTTTAAATGTTAATTTTATTCCAAAAGCCAGAATGCTTCTACATACATAGTATATTACCATATCAGTCACTGACAGGAGAGGTTCAGGGTTTAAAGAGAAAGAAGCAATACTTGGATTGTTGTAGTGGAAAAGTTATTCATGCAAAACTAACGTAGTTCAGTTATATTTAATCTCAATAACATTGTAATATAGGTACTATATAATTGGACACAAATATCTATCCCTAAAATGTTTAATGCTGTCTATCAAAAAGAAAATGAGACAAGTCTCTTAGATAGCCTCATCCACCAGAGGGCAGACAGCAGAAACAAGAAGAACTACAATCCTGCAGCCTGTGGAACAAAAAGCACATTCACAGAAAGATAGACAAGATGAAAAGGCAGAGGGCTATGTACCAGATGAAGGAACAAAGTAAGACCCCAGAAAAACAACTAAAGGAAGTGGAAATAGGCAACTTTCCTGAAAAAGAATTCAGAATAATGATAGTGAAGATGATCCAGGACGTTGGAAAAAGAATGGAGGCAAAGATTGAGAAGATGCAATAAATGTTTAACAAAGACCTAGAAGAATTAAAGAACAAGCAAACAGAGATGAACAATACAATAACTGAAATGAAAACTACACTAGAAGGAATCAATAGCAGAATAACTGAGGCAGAAGAACGGATAAGTGACCTGGAAGTCAGAAAGCTGGAATTCACTGCTGTGGAACAGAATAAAGAAAAAAGAATGAAAAGAAATGAAGACAGCCTAAGAGACCTCTGGGACAACACTAAACGCAACAACATTCACATTATAGGGGTCCCAGAAGGAGAAGAGAGAGAGAAAGCACCTGGAAAAAATATTTGAAGACATTATAGTTGAAAACTTCCCTAACATGGAAAGGAAATAGCCACCCAAGTCCAGGAAATGCAGTGAGTCCCATACAGGATAAACCCAAGGAGAAAGATGCTGAGACACATAGTAACCAAACTGGCAAAAATTAAAGACAAAGAAAAATTATTGAAAGCAGCAAGGGAAAAATGACAAATAACATACAAGGTAACTCCCATAAGGTTAACAGCTGATTTCTCAGCAGAAACTCTACACGCCGGAAGGGAGTGGAATGACATACTTAAAGTGATGAAAGGGAAGAACCTACAACCAAGATTACTCTACCCAGCAAGGATCTCATTCAGATTCGCTGGAGAAATCAAAAGCTTTACAAACAAGCAAAAGCTAAGAGAATTCAGCACCACCAAGCCAGCTCTAAAACAAATGCTAAGGAATTTCTCTAAGTGGGAAACACAAGAGAAGAAAAAGACCCACAAAACAAACCCAAAACAATTAAGAAAATGGTCATAGGAACATACATATCGATAATTACCTTAAACATGAATGGATTAAATGCTCCAACCAAAAGGCACAGGCTTGCTGAATGGATACACAAACAAGACCCATATATGTGCTCTCTACAGGAAACCCACTTCCAACCTAGGGACACATACAGATTGAAAGTGAGGGGATGAAAAAAGATATTCCATGCAAATGGAAATCAAAAGAAAGCTGGAGGAGCAATACTCATATCAGATAAAATAGACTTTAAAATAAAGAATATTACAAGAGACGAGGAAGGACACTACATAAAGATCAAGGGGTCAATCCAAGAAGAAGATATAACAATTATAATTATATATGCACCCAACATAGGAGCACTTCAATACATAAGGCAACTGCTAGCAGCTGTAAAAGAGGAAATTGACAGTAACACAATAATAGTGGGGGACATTAACACCTCACTTACACCAATGGACAGATCATCCAAAATGAAAATAAATAAGGAATGAGAAGCTTTAAATAACACAATAGACTACGTAGATTTAATTGATATTTATAGGACATTCCATCCAAAACCAGAGATTACACTTTCTTCTAAAGTGTGCATGGAACATTCTCCAGGATAGATCATGTCTTGGGTCACAAATCAAGCCTCAGTAAATTTAAGAAAATTGATATCATATCAAGCATCTTTTCTAACCAAAACACTATGAGATTAGAAATGAATTACAGGGGAAAAAATGTAAAAAACACAAACCCATGGAGGCTAAACACTATGTTACTAAATAACCAAGAGATCACTGAAGAAATCAAAGAGGAAATCAAAAAATACCTAGATACAAATGACAATGAAAACACGATGATTCAAAACCTATGGGATGCAGCAAAAGCAGTTCTAAGAGGGAAGTTTATAGCTATACAAGCCTACCTCAAGAAAGAAGAAAAATCTCAAATAAATTATCTAACCTTACACCTAAAGGAACTAGAGAAAGAAAAACAAACAAAACCCAAAGTTAGCAGAAGGAAAGAAATCATAAAGTTCAGAGCAGAAATAAATGAGATAGAAACAAAGAAAACAATAACAAAGGACAATAAAACTAAAAGCTGTTTCTTTGAGAAGATAAACAATATTGATAAACCATTAGCCAGACTCATCAAGAAAAAGAGGCAGAGGACTCAAATCAATAAAATTAGAAATGAAAAAGGAGAAGTTACAATGGACACTGCAGAAGTAAAAAGTATCCTAAGAGGCTACTACAAGCAACTTTATGCCAATAAAATGGACAACCTGGAAGAAATGGACAAACTCTTAGAAAGGTATAACCTTACAAGACTGAACCAGGAAGAAATAGAAAATATGAAAAGACCAATCAAAATAATGAAATTGAAGCTGTGATTAAAAATTTTCCAACAGGGACTAATAAGAACCTGCTGTATATAAAAAAAAAATAGAGAAAACCTATTTATTAGGTTTATAGACGTGTGCAATTAAAAGAAACCACTATTGTTACCTTGAAAAAAAAGACTATACAAAAAAAAAAGAAAAGAAATGAAAATGAGTAAAAACAATTATTATCTGACTTTTACTTTAATGACTCCAGTGAGCTACGTGGATTTACCCTTTTACAAGTATGTGATGTGTTCCTCATTATTTCTCCAAGCTCTTCAAACGGTCTTGGCCAGATTGAAGCATTAAAATACACATTTTTATGCTACAGTTCAATTGAGGCTCCATCATGCTTTGTCTCACAACTTAACAAATGTAGAAATTCTGGAATGAAACAGGAAACAAAATAAATAAAGAATTGTAAAATGAGACATACAGTAAAGTTTAAGTCATTTGGATATATTTGCCACCAAATTCTAAAATCCTTTCATTGTTTTACTTTTTTTTATAGTACTTATCACTATTTAACATACTATATATTTTACTTGTCTTTCTTGTCATGTGAATTTTCCCACTAGAAGATAAGCTCCATGAGGGTGGGGTATGTGTGTGTGTGTGTGTGTGTGTGTGTGTGTGTGTGTGTTTGTGTGTGTTAACTGCTATTAGCTCTTAGACTTGTATCTCACACATAGCAGGTGATCCATAAATATATGTTGAATAAGTCAATCTCACTTTTCTAAAATTTAAGAGTGATTATTTCCCTGAAATTTAAGAGTGACTATTTCCCTGAAATTTAAGAGTGATTATTTCCCTGAATACTAAGAAAAAAAGAAGAGAAAGTCTTTTAAAATGTGACGTATGATCTTAATGTTTTCTTGACTAGCTGATTTTTACTATTGAGAGTGAACATTTTAAATATGTTTATTAGCCATTTATATTTATTCATTTGTAAAACAGGTGTCTCTGTGGGAACTTGCATTTTATTGATTTCTAAGAGCTCCTTAAATGTTAGAGACAGCAAGCCTTTATTTATCATATGTGAATTCTCACTTAGAATCAAAAAATACAGTTCTACCCATCATGGATGTGGTATAATGGGAACACATTTTGACATTTAAATCAAGTAAATTGTTTCTTAAAATGATTTATAGAAATAGAAAACCTTCAGTTTGAAAATAAGATATATTCCACAATTCTCATGAAGAAATAGGTCTTAATTGTTCTACTAGAGATTTTAATACTAGTCATTTGATTTATAAATAGCAATAAAAAGGATAATTACTCCATAAACTTACTAGCAATCAGAGTGAAAATCAGGGGATAAGTTACAGCTTCATCAGGAAAGCGACGGTTAGGTTTTCAGTTGCCAAGCCAAACCTCATTCAAAACTGTGGGGAAATATGACTGATAGCACACTGAAAATATGTACAACAGTGAAAAACCAGGGCTTTGTGTAGATGTAATTAATTTTATTTTTCTTTCAGAATTTTGATCAAGATTATATTGTTCTAGAAAGAAAGTTATACATTAAAAATAAATTATTCTGATAGCTTTATTAGAACGTATATGTTTAGTAATGAATTACCAAGACTTTTTTTTATACAACTGGTTCTTGTTAGTTATCCATTTTATACATATTGGTGTATACATGTCAATCCCAATCTCCCAATTCATTACACAAGCACACCCCTCCCCCCCAACCACTTTCCCCTCTTGGTGTCCATACGTTTGTTCTTTGCCTCTGTGTCTCTCAATTTCTGCTCTGCAAGCTGGTTCATCTGTACCATTCTTCTAGGTTCCAATATATGTGTTGATATATTATATTTGTTTTTCTCTTTCTGACTTACTTCACTCTGTATGACAGTCTCTAGATCCATCCATGTCTCTACAAATGACCCGATTTCGTTCTTTTTATGGCTGAGTAATATTACATTGTATATATGTACCACATCTCCTTTATCCATTCATCTGTCAATGGGCATCTAGGTTGTTTCCCTGTCCTGGCTATTGTAAATAGTGCTGCAATGAACATTGGGGTACATGTGTCTTTTTGAATTCTGGTTTTCTCTGGGTGTATGCCCAGTAGTAGGATTGCTGGGTCATATGGTCATTACATTTTTAGTTTCTTAAGAAACCTCCATACTGTTCTCCACAGTGGCTCTATCAATTTACATTACCACCAACACTGCAAAAGGGTTCCCTTTTCTCCACACCCTCTCCAGCATTTGCTGTTTGTAGATTTTCTGATGATGCCCATTCTAACTGGTGTGAGGTGATACCTCACGGTAGCTTTGATTTGCCTTTCTCTAATAATTAGTGATGTTGAGCAGCTTTTCATGTGTTTCTTGTCCATCTGTATGTCTTCTTTGGAGAAATGTCTACTTAGGTCTTCTGCCCACTTTTTGATCGGATTGTATGTTTTTTTAATATTGACCTGCATGAGCTGTTTATATATTTTGAAGATGAATTCTTCATCCATTGATTCATTTGCAAATATTTTCTCCCAGTCTGAGGGTTCTCTTTTCATCTTGTTTGCAGTTTCCTTTGTGGCACAAAAACTTTTAAGTTTCATTAGGTTCCATTTGTTTATTTTTGTTTTTATTTCTATTACTCTAGGAGGTGGATCAAAAAAAGATCTTGCTGTGATTTATGTCAAAGAGTGTTCTTCCTATGTTTTCCTCTAAGAGTTTTACATTGTCCAGTCTTACATTTAGGTCTCTAATCCATTTTGAGTTTATTTTTGTGTATGGTGTTACGGAGTGTTCTAATTTCATTCTTTTACATGTAGCTGTCCAGTTTTCCCAGCACCACTTATTGAAGAGACTGTCTTTTCTCCATTGCATATCCTTGCCTCCTTTGTCATAGATTAGTTGACCATAGGTGCGTGGCTTTACCTCTGGGCTTTCTATGCTGTTCCATTAATCTATATTTCTGTTTTTGTGCCAGTACCATATTGTCTTGTTTACTGTAGCTTTGAGGTATAGTCTGAAGTCAGGGAGCCTGATTCCTCCAGCTCCGTATTTTTCCCTCAAGACTGCTTTGGCTATTCAGGGTCTTTTGTGTCTCCATACAAATTTTAAAATTTTTTTGTTCTAGTTCTGCAAAAAATGCCATTGGTAATTTGATAGGGATTGCATTGGTAATTTGATAGGGAGTGGGTAGTGTAGTCATTTTCACAATATTGATTCTTCCAATGCAAGAACATGGTATATCTCTCCATTTGTTGATATCATCTTTAATTTCTTTCATCAGTGTCTTATAGTTTTCTGCATACAGGTCTTTTGTCTCCCTAGGTAGGTTTATTTCTAGGTATTTTATTCTTTCTGTTGCAATGGTAAATAGGAGTGTTTCCTTAATTTCTCTTTTACAGTTTTCCTCATTAGTGTATAGAAATGCAAGAGATGTCTGTGCATTAATTTTGTATCCTGCAACTTTACCAAATTCATTGATTAGCTCTAGTAGTATCTTTAGGATTGTCTATGTATAGTATCATGTCATCTGCAAACAGTGACAGTTTTATGTCTTCTTTTCCAATTTGTATTCCTTTTTCTTCTCTGATTGCCATGGCTAGGACTTCCAAAACTATGTTGAATAATAGCGGTGAGAGTGGACATCCTTGTCTTTTTCCTGATTTAGAGGAAATGCTTTCAGTTTTCACCATTGAGAATGATGTTTTCTGTGGGTTTGTCGTATACGGCCTTCATTATGTTGAGGTAGTTCCCTCTATGCCCACTTTCTGGTGAGTTTTTATCATAAATGAGTGTTGAATTTTGTCAAAAGTTTTTCTGCATCTATTGAGAGATCATACAGTTTTTATTCTTCAATTTGTTAATATGGTGTATCACATTGATTGAATTGTATATATTGAAGAATCCTTGCATCTCTGGGATAAATCCCACTTGATCATGGTGTATGGTCCTTTTAATGTGTTGTTGGATTCGGTTTGCTAGTATTTTGTTGAGGATTTTTGCATCTATATTCCTGAGTGATATTGGTCTGTAATTTTCTTTGTTTGTAGTATCTTTGTCTGGTTTTGTTGTCAGGGTGTTGGTGGCCTCATAGAATGAGTTTGGGAGTGTTCTTTTGTCTGCAATATTTTGGAAGAGTTTGAGAAGGATGGGTGTTAGCTCTTCTCTAGACGTTTGATAGAATTCACCTGTGAAGCCATCTTGTCCTGGACTTTTGTTTTTTGGAAGATTTTTAATCACAGTTTCAATTTCATTACTTGTGATAGGTCTGTTTATATTTTCTAATTCTTCCTAGTTCAGTCTAGGAAAATTGTACCTTTCCATGAATTTATCCATTTCTTTGTGGTTGTTCATTTTACTGGCATATAGTTGTTTTTAATAGTCTCTTATAATCCTTTGTATTTCTGTGGTGTCAGTTGTTACTTCTCCTTTTTCATATATGTTTAGTGATGAATTACCAAGATTTTAAAACTAGATTTGGCTTTAGGCCTGTAAGTTGGTTCTTGCTTTGTTTCTCTGCTTGATTGGTTTGATTACATGGTTCTTTGGATACTGGGACTTTTGTAAAGTTTGACTTCTAGGAACAAGATATTCAAATAGAAAATCAGGACATAAGTCATCTTCCAGAAATCTCTATTCTACAGCATTATTTTAAAATTCAATCTGAAAACTGCAGTAATCATGCTTAGCTTTATCTTTTTCCTTCCTCAATTACTTTCTTCATTGGATAAACCTCTTGAGTACCAGAAGAATGCCTTACAGGTAGATAAGATTCTTCCTCCTGCTTTCATTTCTGAGTGTAGTTCAGACCCTTAGTTAAAAACATCCACCCGGTATGGTTAAACAAACTGTGGTACATTCATACCATGAAATACCACTTGATAAAAATGATACACAACTTGAATGCATCTCAAGGTCTTAAGCTGAGTGGAAAAAGCCAACATAAAAGGTCACAAACTACATGACTCCATTATTGATATATCATTCTTGAAATGAAAAAAATTACAGAGATGGAGAACAAATTAGCCAGAGGTTAGGGATGGTAGTGAAAGGGTAGTGAATATGACTATAAGAGGTAGTGATAGGACAGTCCTATATCTTGATTGCAATGATGGTTACATGAATCTACATATGTGATAAAATGGCACAGGACTATATACATACATTGTACTAAGGTGATTCCCTGGGTTCTGATATTATATCATAGCTATATAAGCGGTAGTTATTGGGGAAAAGAGTTATATGATATCTCTCTCTGTACTCTCTTTATAACTTCCTGTAACTCTATAATTATTTCAAAATATTTTTTTCAAAATGGGAAAGTGGTAGGAGAGACACCTTCTGAAGGTTCAAGGGTGAAGGAATAAGTTTTACCAGTCTACAAGCCAAATCTGTTTTTAAAAGTAAAAACAAAACAAACAAAAAGCTGCATGCAGAAAGTGTTGACTGCCCCTTCAAAAATATATGTTCATAATTCTCATTTTGAGATTTAGGAAAAAATGTGTGCATGTGCATAAATTTTCCTAACAATTTTATAATGTATACTTTTTAATATAAGTATTATATAATATATATTAGATTTTGTATTTTTTAACACATAATAAACTTTCTTAGTAAATATATATTATATACCTTTTACTATACATAATATATTGTTTTACTTAGCAAATTTATCTTTCTAAACTTAAGAAAGATTATCGTGCTAGCCAGGAAAGTTCTCCAAATGTCTAAATGGTGTTATATGCCAATCTCTGAGTGGAATCATCAATTCTAAAATATAACTGAAACTATATAAATCTAAAATATTTATTTTAAGATGTAGTTCAGCATATTAGTTAGCTTTCAGGTAAACTGAATTTAAATAAGTTTAAAATCCTTGAGACTTCCGGGAAGATGGCAGAAGAGTAAGACGCGGAGATCACCTTCCTCCCCACAGATACACCAGAAATACATCTACGCGTGGAACAACTCCTACGGAGCACCTACTGAACGCTGGCAGAAGACCTCAGACCTCCCAAAAGGCAAGGAACCCCCCACGTACCTGGTTAGGGCAAAAGAAAAAACTAAACAGAGACAAAAGGATAGGGACGGGTCCTGCACCAGCGGGAGAGAGCTGTGAAGGAGGAAAAGTGTCCACACACTAGGAAGCCCCTTCGCGGGTGGAGACTTCGGGAGGCGGAGTGGGGGAGCTTGGGAGCCGCGGAGGAGAGCACAGCAACAGGGGTGCGGAGGGCAAAGCGGACAGATTCCAGTGCAGAGGATCGAGCCGACCGGAACTCGCCAGCCGAGAGGCTTGTCTGCTCGCCCGCCGGGGCGGGCGGGACTGGAAGCTGAGGCTTCGGCTTTTGTCGGAGCGCCGGGAGAGGACTGAGGTTGGCGGCGTGAACACAGCCTGCAGGGCGTTAGTGCACCGCGGCTAGCCGGGAGAGAGTCCGGGGAAAAGTCTGGACCTGCCGAAGAGGCAAGAGACTTTTACGTCCCTCTTTGTTTCCTGGTGCACGAGGAGAGGGGATTAAGAACGCTGCTTGAGAGAGATCCAGGGACGGGCGCGAGCTGCGGCTAGAAGTGCGGAGCCCAGAGACAGACATGAGACGCTAGGGCTGCTGCTGCCGCCACCAGGAGGCCTGTGTGCGAACACAGGTCACTAGCCACACGCCCTTCTGGGGAGCCTGTGCAGCCCGCCACTGCCGGGGTCCCGGGATCCAGGGACAACTCCCCCGGGAGAATGCACGGCGCGCCTCAGGCTGCAACGTCATGCCGGCCTCTGCCGCCGCAGGCCCGCCCCACACTCCGTGACCCTCCCTACCCCCCGGCCTGAGTGAGCCACAGCCTCCGAATCAGCGGCTCCTTTAACCCCGTCCTGTCTGAGCAAAGAACAGACGCCCTCCGGCGACCTACACGCACAGGCGGGGCCAAATCCAAAGCTGAGCCCCTGGGAACTGTGAGAACAAAGAAGAGAAAGGGAAATCTCTCCCAGCAGCCTCAGAAGCAGCGGATTAAAGCTCCACAATCAACTTGATATACCCTGCATCTGTGGAATACCTGAATAGACAATGAATCATCCCAAATTAAGGAGCCCTGTGGATGAAAGGCTCTTGGGGCTGCAACCAGGAGTCAGTGCTGTGCCTCTGAGGTGGGAGAACCAACTTCAGGACACTGGTCCACAAGAGGCCTCCCAGCTGCACATAATATCAAACAGCAAAAATCTCCGAGAGATCTCCATCTCAACGCCAGCACCCTGCTTCACTCAACGACCAGCAAGCTACAGTGCTGGACATCCTATGCCAAACAACTAGCAAGACAGGAACACAACCCCACCCATTAGCAGAGAGGCTGCCCAAAATCATAATAAGTCTACAGACACCCCAAAACACATCACCAGACGTGGACCTGCCCACCAGAAAGACAAGATCCAGCCTCATCCACCAGAACACAGGCCCTAGTCCCCTCCACCAGGAAGCCTACACAACCCACTGAACCAACCTTAGCCACTGGGGACAGACACAAAAAACAACAGGAACTACGAACCTTCAGCCTGCAAAAAAGGAGACCCCAAACACAGTAAGATAAGCAAAATGAAAAGACAGAAAAACACACTGCAGATGAAGGAGCAAGATAAAAACCCACCAGACCTAACAAATGAAGAGGAAATAGGCAGTCTACCTGAAAAAGAATTCAGAATAATGATAGTAAGGTTGATCCAAAATCTTGGAGATAGAATGGACAACAGAATGGACAAAATGCAAGAATCAGTTAACAAGGACCTAGAAGAACTAAAGATGAAACAAGCAACGATGAACAACACAATAAATGAAATTAAAAGTACTCTAGATGGGATCAATAGCAGAATAACTGAGGCAGAAGAATGGATAAATGACCTGGAAGATAAAATAGTGGAAATAACTAATGCAGAGCAGAATAAAGAAAAAAGAATGAAAAGAACTGAGGACAGTCTCAGAGACCTCTGGGACAACATTAAACGCACCAACATTCGAATTATAGGGGTTCCAGAAGAAGAAGAGAAAAAGAAAGGGACTGAGAAAATATTTGAAGAGATTATAGTTGAAAACTTCCCTAATATGGGAAAGGAAATAGTTAATCAAGTCCAGGAAGCACAGAGAGTCCCATACAGGATAAATCCAAGGAGAAATACGCCAAGACACATATTAATCAAACTGTCAAAAATTAAATACAAAGAAAACATATTAAAAGCAGCAAGGGAAAAACAACAAATAACACACAAGGGAATCCCCATAAAGTTAACAGCTGATCTTTCAGCAGAAACTCTGCAAGCCAGAAGGGAGTGGCAGGACATATGGAAAGTGTTGAAGGAGAAAAACCTGCAACCAAGATTACTCTACCCAGCAAGGATCTCATTCAGATTTGATGGAGAAATTAAAACCTTTACAGACAAGCAAAAGCTGAGAGAGTTCAGCACCACCAAACCAGCTCTACAACAACTGCTAAAGGAACTTCTCTAGGCAAGAAACACAAAAGAAGGAAAAGACCTACAATAACAAACCCAAAACAATTAAGAAAATGGGAATGGGAACACACATATCGATAATTACCTTAAATGTAAATGGACTAAATGCTCCCACCAAAAGACACAGATTGGCCGAATGGATACAAAAACAAGACCCATATATTTGCTGTCTACAAGAGACCCACTTCAGACCTAGAGACACATACAGACTGAAAGTAAGGGGATGGAAAAAGGTATTTCATGCAAATGGAAACCAAAAGAAAGCTGGAGTAGCAATTCTCATATCAGACAAAATAGACTTTAAAACAAAGACAATTAGAAGAGACAAAGAAGGACACTACATAATGATCAAGGGATCGATCCAAGAGGAAGATATAACAATTGTAAATATTTAGGCACCCGACATAGGTGCACCTCAATACATAAGGCAAATACTGACAACCATAAAAGGGGAAATCAACAGTAACACATTCATAGTAGGGGACTTTAACACCCCACTTTCACCAATGGACAGATCATCCAAAATGAAAATAAATAAGGAAACACAAGCTTTAAATGATACATTAAACGAGATGGAGTTAATTGATATTTATAGGACATTCCATCCAAAAACAACAGAATACACATTTTTCTCAAGTGCTCATGGAACATTCTCCAGGATAGATCATATCTTGGGTCACAAATCAAGCCTTGGTAAGTTTAAGAAAATTGAAATTGTATCAAGTATCTTTTCCGACCACAACGCTATGAGACTCGATATCAATTACAGGAGAAGATCTGTAAAAAATACAAACACATGGAGGCTAAACAATACACTACTTAATAACGAAGTGATCACTGAAGAAATCAAAGGGGAAATCAAAAAATACCTAGAAACAAATGACAATGGAGACACGACGACTCAAAATCTATGGGATGCAGCAAAAGCAGTTCTAAGAGGGAAGTTTATAGCAATACAATCTTACCTTAAGAAACAGGAAACATCTCGAATAAACAACCTAACCTTGCACCTAAAGCAATTAGAGAAAGAAGAACAAAAAAAAACCCAAAGTTACCAGGAGGAAAGAAATCATAAAAATCAGATCAGAAATAAATGAAAAAGAAATGAAGGAAATGATAGCAAAGATCAATAAAACTAAAAGCTGGTTCTTTGAAAGGATAAACAAAATTGATAAACCATTAGCCAGACTCTTCAAGAAAAAAAGGGAGAAGACTCAAATCAATAGAATTAGAAATGAAAAAGGAGAAGTAACAACTGACACTGCAGAAATACAAAAGATCATGAGAGATTACTACAAGCAACTCTATGCCAATAAAATGGACAACCTGGAAGAAATGGACAAATTCTTAGAAAGGCACAACCTGCCAAGACTGAATCAGGAAGAAATAGAAAATATGAACAGACCAATCACAAGCACTGAAATTGAAACCGTGATTAAAAATCTTCCAACAAGCAAAAGCCCAGGACCAGATGGCTTCACAGGCGAATTCTATCAAACATTTAGAGAAGAGCTATCACCTATCCTTCTCAAACTCTTCCAAAATATAGCAGAGGGAGGAACACTCCCCAACTCATTCTACGAGGCCACCATCACCCTGATACCAAAACCAGACAAGGATGTCACAAAGAAAGAAAACTACAGGCCAATATCACTGATGAACATAGATGCAAAGATCCTCAACAAAATACTAGCAAACAGAATCCAACAGCACATCAAACGGATCATACACCATGATCAAGTGGGGTTTATTCCAGGAATGCAAGGATTCTTCAATATACGCAAATCAATCAACGTGATACACCATATTAACAAATTGAAGGAGAAAAACCATATGATCATCTCAATAGATGCAGAGAAAGCTTTTGACAAAATTCAACACCCATTTATGATAAAAACCCTGCAGAAAGTAGGCATAGAGGGAACTTTCCTCAACATAATAAAGGCCATATATGACAAACCCACAGCCAACATCGTCCTCAATGGTGAAAAACTGAAAGCATTTCCACTAAGATCAGGAACAAGACAAGGTTGCCCACTCTCACCACTCTTATTCAACATAGTTTTGGAAGTTTTAGCCACAGCAATCAGAGAAGAAAAGGAAATAAAAGGAATCCAAATCGGAAAAGAAGAAGTAAAGCTGTCACTGTTTGCAGATGACATGATACTATACATAGAGAATCCTAAAGATGCTACCAGAAAACTACTAGAGCTAATCAATGAATTTGGTAAAGTAGCAGGATACAAAATTAATGCACAGAAATCTCTGGCATTCCTATACACTAAGGATGAAAAATCTGAAAGTGAAATCAAGAAAACACTCCCATTTACCATTGCAACAAAAAGAATAAAATACCTAGGAATAAACCTACCTAAGGAGAAAAAAGACCTGTATGCAGAAAATTATAAGACACTGATGAAAGAAATTAAAAATGATACAAATAGATGGAGAGCTATACCATGTTCTTGGATTGGAAGAATCAACATTGTGAAAATGACTCTACTACCCAAAGCAATCTACAGATTCAATGCAATCCCTATGAAACTACCACTGGCATTTTTCACAGAACTAGAACAAAAAATTTCACAATTTGTATGGAAACACAAAAGACCCCGAATAGCCAAAGCAATCTTGAGAACGAAAAATGGAGCTGGAGGAATCAGGCTTCCTGACTTCAGACTATACTACAAAGCTACAGTAATCAAGACAGTATGATATTGGCACAAAAACAGAAATATAGATCAATGGAACAGGATAGAAAGCCCAGAGATAAACCCACGCACATATGGTCACCTTATCTTTGATAAAGGAGGCAGAAATGTACAGTGGAGAAAGGACAGCCTATTCAATAAGTGGTGCTGGGAAAACTGGACAGCTACATGTAAAAGTATGAGATTAGATCACTCCCTAACACCATACACAAAAATAAGCTCAAAATGGATTAAAGACCTAAATGTAAGGCCAGAAACTATCAAACTCTTAGAGGAAAACATAGGCAGAACACTCTATGACATAAATCACAGCAAGGTCCTTTTTGACCCACCTCCTAGAGAAATGGAAATAAAAACAAAAGTAAACAAATGGGACCTAATGAAACTTAAAAGCTTTTGCACAGCAAAGGAAACCATAAAGAAGACAAAAAGACAACCCTCAGAATGGGAGAAAATATTTGCAAATGAAGCAACTGACAAAGGATTAATCTCCAAAATTTATAAACAGCTCATGCAGCTTAATAACAAAAAAACAAACAACCCAATCCAAAAATGGGCAGAAGACCTAAATAGACATTTCTCCAAAGAAGATATACACAGTGCCAACAAACACATGAAAGAATGCTCAACATCACTAATCATTAGAGAAATGCAAATCAAAACTACAATGAGATATCATCTCACACCAGTCAGAATGGCCATCATCAAAAAATCTAGAAACAATAAATGCTGGAGAGGGTGTGGAGAAAAGGGAACCCTCTTACACTGTTGGTGGGAATGTAAATTGATACAGCCACTGTGGAGAACAGTATGGAGGTTCCTTAAAAAGCTACAAATAGAACTACCATATGACCCAGCAATCCCACTACTGGGCATATACCCTGAGAAAACCATAATTCAAAAAGAGTCATGTACCAAAATGTTCATTGCAGCTCTATTTACAATAGCCCAGAGATGGAAACAACCTAAGTGTCCATCATTGGATGAATGGATAAAGAAGATGTGGCACATATATACCATGGAATATTACTCAGCCATAAAAAGAGACGAAATTGAGCTATTTGTAATGAGGTGGATAGACCTAGAGTCTGTCATACAGAGTGAAGTAAGTCAGAAAGAGAGAGACAAATACCGTATGCTAACACATATATATGGAATTTAAGAAAAAAAAAATGTCATGAAAAACCTAGGGGTGAAACAGGAATAAAGACACAGACTTACTAGAGAATGGACTTGAGGCTATGGGGAGGGGGAAGGGTAAACGGTGACAAAGCGATAAAGAGGCATGGACATATATACACTACCAAACGTAAGGTAGATAGCTAGTGGGAAGCAGCCGCATAGCACAGGGAGATCAGCTCGGTGCTTTGTGACCGCCTGGAGGGGTGGGATAGGGAGGGTGGGAGGGAGGGAGACGCAAGCGGGAGGAGATATGGGAACATATGTATATATATAACTGATTCATTTTGTTGTGAAGCTGAAACTAACATACCATTGTAAAGCAATTATACTCCAATAAAGATGTTTAAAAAAATAAATAAATAAAATAAAATAAAATCCTTATTTGAAGGTATGGATTAGGAGGTTAGTTGGCTTTTGCATAAATTGAACTTATATAAACATGGAGTCTTGATTTAGAAATGTAGTTAAGGATGTCAGTTGGCTTTTGTATACGTGTATTTTTGTTTAATTTGCATAATGTGGCCAATTATGCAATTTGCATATTCTATCACCTAATAGTTGCGTGACCTGGGGCAAGTAACTGTAAGCTCTCTACATTTCTGGAATAATATCTGTTTTACCTTCATCACAAGGTACAACACTAAACAAAGGTTATTGTTACTAATAAAAATAATTGCAACAGGGCTATTCTGTCAACCTGTGGTATGTGATCTGTTGATAAACAATATCTTTCCCACCTTTAAAGAAAAATTCGAATGAGGGACGAACCAAAGATGTCCCTTATTAGATCTAATTAAATAGCTTCAAATGAAACACTTAAACAAGCAGGTAAGGTAGAAATTTTTAAAAAAAGTTATCCTCCATAACAGTGACACTGGACATGTATGTTCCTTTTATTATGCTAGTTGTAATTTCCTGCATCCTATTTGTGAAATTATTTTCTCCCTAGCATCCAAACTTTCAAGTTATGCTTACTCATTTGAAACTACTTATTGATTCTAATCTTACAAAATAATGGTAACAATTTTTATAATAACAAAACAAATGTAAACAGACTATGTATTCAACAAGTAGAGAATGGATAAACAATATTATATTTATTATAATCACATGTATGGCATTTTCAGAAACATAATTTAAAAAACAAGATGTATCAGCTCAACTATATGAAAATATGGTCTAAAAATTAGAGTGTCAAGATCCATTCATGATAAAAACTCTCAACAAAGTGAGTATAGAGAGACCATACCTCAACATAACAAGGGCCATTGATAACAAGCCCACAGCTAACATAGTCAATGGTAAAAAGGTGAAAGCTTTCCCTCTAAAAACAGGAAGAGGACAAGGATGCCCACACTTATTACTTTCATTCAACATAATATTGAAAGTCATAGCCACAGCAAGTAGTCAAGAAAAAAAAAAAAAGCCATCCAGACTGGGAAGAAAGAAGTAAAACTGTGTCTATTTGCAGTTGACATGATATTATATATAAGAAACCCTAAATGTTCCACCAAAACACTGTTACAAAAAATAAACAAATTCATAGTTGTAGGATACAAAATCAATCTATAAAAATCAGTGGCATTTTTATACACTAATATGAATTATCAGAGAAATTAAGAAAATAACCTCATTTATAATTGCAGCAAAAGAATAAAATACCTAGGAATAAATTTAACCAAGGAAGTGAATGACCTGTACACTAAAACTATTAAACATTGATTAGAGAACTTGAAGAGGACATAAATAAATGGAAAGATATTCTTTGCTCATGAAACAGAAGAATTAATATTGTTAAATTGTCCATACTACCCAAAGCAATCTACAGATTCAATACAATTCCTATCTAAATTCCAGTTGTAATTTTCACAGAAACAGAACAAAAAAATCCTAAAATTTGTGGGAACAATGAAAGACCTTGAATAGCTAAAACAATCTTGAGAAAGAAGAAAAAGCTGAATGCATCACACACATCCTGATTTCAAACTATATTACAAAGCTAAGAGTAACCAAAATTGTATGGTACTGGTATAAAAACAGACACACAGATCAATGGAACAGAATAGAGAGCTCAGAAATAAACCCGTGCATACATGGTCGACTAATTTACAACAAAGGAGTCAAGAATAATGCAATGGGGAAAGGATAACCTCTTGAATAAATGGTGCTGGGAAAAATGGACAGCCACATGCCAAAGAATAAACTGGATTATCATCTTCACCATACACAAAAATCAACTCAAAATGGATTAAAGACTTGAAGAGAAGACCTGAAACCATAAAATTCCTCGAAGAAAGCATAGGTGGTAAGCTCCTTGACACCGGTCCTGGCAATATTTTTGGATTTGCCACCAAATAACAAAGGCAACAAAAGGAAAAATAAACAAGTGTAACTTCATCAAACTAAAAACTTCTGCACGGCAAAGGAAACCATCAAAAAAACCCAAATAAACAAAAAAAAAAAAAAAAAAGAAAGAAAGAAAAGGCAGTTCTGGAATGGGAAAAAAAATTTGTGAATGATACATCTAAAAAGGTGTTAATATCCAAAATATACAAGGAACTTAATCAACTCAGTAGCACAAAAACAAAAAAAACTCAATTTAAAAATGAGCAAAGGACCTAAATAAACATTTTTCCAAAGGAAACATATGCATGGCCTACAGGTATGTGAAAAAGTGTTCAAAATCAGTAATAATCAGAGAAATGCAAATCAAAACCACGAGACATCACTTCACACCTTTTAGGATGGTCATTATCAAAATATCAAGAGATAACATATACTGGTGAGAATTTGGAGAAAAGAGAACACTTGTGCACTGTTGGTGGGAATGTAAGCTAGTATAGCTGCTATGGAAAACATTATGGAGGTCTCTCAAGAACTTAAGCATAGAACTACCATGTGATCCAGCAATTACATTTCTGGGTATATATCAAAAGGAAACAAAATCATTATCTCGAAGAGGTATCAATATTCCCATGTTCATGCAGCATTATTCATAATAGCCAAGGTATGTAAACCCATGTGTCCATCAGCAAATGAATCAATATCACATATATATGTATATATATAATATTGATCTATTCATATATATATATATATATATCCTATCTATCTCATATATACAAGGATATTATTCAGCCTTAAAAAAAAGAAAATCCTGTTATTGTAACTACGTGGATGAAACTGGAGGGCATTATGCTTTGTGAAATAAACCAGACAGAGCAGGAAAATACTGCATGTTTTCGTTTCACTTATACGTAGAAACTGAAAAAAAAAAAAGTCAACCTCATAGAAACAGAGTAAAAAAATAGTTGCTAGGATATTGGCGTGAGGGGAATAGAGAGAGTTTGGTAAAAGGGTACTAATATATAACATGGTGACTGTAGTTGATAACCCTATATTATGTAATTGAAATTTTCTAAAAAGAGTAGAACTTAAATGTTTTCACATACACACCCAAAGGTAAATATGTGAGGTGATAGATGTGTTCAGTAACTCGATGGGGGGAATTCCCTTCATGTTGTACACATATATCAAATCATCATGTTATACACTTTAAATATCTTACAATTTTGTCAATTAGAGCTCAACAAAGCTGGGGGAAAATATAAGCATAGACATACATTAAAGTAATATGAAGATTAAGTCTACAACTAAAATTGAAGGTTAGAAGGAGTTGCTTCTGAATAGTAAGCATGTGAAGACATGGGACATAGGATACTAGTTTCTTAAAATTAGCTCTTCTTTGCCATAGGATTTTCTAATTTTGAGTATGTACTAATTTGATTAAAAACAAGACATTTTAAAAGTAAGTGTATTTAAGAAACTGTAATTTTAAAGATTCAATGAGATATAAATCAGTCTTAAAAATAAGTATTTTGGAGTGGAAAGGGGGGGGAAAGGATAGTTAGGGAGTTTGGGATTGACATGTACATACTGCTATATTTTAAATGGATAACCAACAAGGACCTACTGTATAGCACAGAAAACTCTTCTCAATATTATGTAACAACCTAAATGGGAAAAGAATTTGAAAAAGTATAGATACGTGTATATGTATAACCAAATCACTTTGCTGTACACCTGAAAATATCATGACATTGTTAATCAAATATATGCCAATATAAAATAAAAAGTTTATAAAAATAAAAAAAAATTGAAAAAAAAGAAGTATTTTGGTAAACACAGCTTACCAATAACCAATTATTTGGTAATACTTTTTCTGATCTGCACAGCTCTTGTACCCTCTTAAAAAAATTATTCAGACACTTCACGTGATTTCTTTCTCTGCCTGCCTGGACTTCAATGACTCTGTTTCTTAAGAACCCTAGTTCTTAACTTTGCCCTCCCATAGACTCAGTTTTAGTTCTGCTTTGATCCACTGAGCTCTACACTGTGACCAAGCCTAGTAGGATGAAGCAAAGTCTTCAGCAACTGTGCTGAAGGCATGTTCTGGCTTCACACATTATTCTCAGTGTGCACCATCCTTACCATCTGAGAGTTATGATTAGTTACTCATTAGGCCATATACTTCATAAAAGAATATGGAATTATGAAGAAAATGGTTTAGCCTTTACTGGCCATCTCTAACTTCTCGCGTTAAAATAATTTCTGACCTCAGCAACAGAGAAGGGAGCCAAAAGGGAAGCATTACCTCAGGACCATCTCATTGTTCAAACAGAAATAATAACCAATTATAATTCCTACAGCTTGCCTTACACATCCCATTCCCAGGTAACATCTATTAAACCAACAATGTTGTTTTACTTATGGTGGAAAGGGTCAGTAAAACAAGGTTCTTAAATTCTACTTTCAACCAGGCCAAAATAAAGGGCATAGGCTTCTGACTGATGCCAATTTAATTACATGAATCTGAACATGCCCACTTTTAATAGTTAACAAAGTAAATCTTTGTTACTATGTCTATGTCCATTAAGATTGTAGATGATGCTGCAAAGTTATATTGAAGGGTATAACACACAGCACAAATATTTACAGCAGGCTAAACTATTTGTTACAATACTCATTTCTAAATGAATTACTTTGTGGGTAGTAGTAAAGCTGAAAACTAAGAAATAAGGGTCAGATTCCTCCTGTGAGATCTCCCTTGTAAAATTATCCCAAATGCAATAATACTACATTGTTGACTTAAGCACACTTTTCAGTGACATGCCATAGCTGACCTGTAATTTTTATTCTATATGATGCCAGCCCTAATAAAATGACACTTGTGAATGTAAATTAAGCTCAAAAGGGGACAGATTGCATGATTCTGGTTTCTTTCAGATGCCTGTAGGCTATCACAGGTTCCATATGTGAAGTAATTATGTTCACTGAAGGAAAGAATAAATTCTGTCAAATTGTGTACTGAGAGAGAAAGCAGCTATTATATTTCAGTAGTCGCTAGAGCATTGCCCCCAGACAGTAGCAAGATGTATAAGAAAATAAAAACTGTGCCAGCCATATATTACACATCTGCCTTTTTATTTGTAGCTGCCTTTAAATGTATATTATACAAAGCCAATAACTTACCAATGAATGTTTCGGCTGTCTTCTTCAGTATATTTTCTGTAGAGCCATTTTGGAATATGTGGCATGATGGTTATAGAAGGGATAATGAATATAGATGTTTCTTAGTTCTGTTTTCCCTTATGTTGTGCTGCAAAACAACAACCCTGTTGGATCCCTGATGTTCGGCCTTTGCTTTTTTCCTTGAATAATATCTCAAATTCAACCTCAGACCTGCCTACTACTATTTTCCTTATAGCTGATGGGAATGGGTGTGAGACAGTCTGCATTCCAAGCTTCATTACCTATTGAGTGCATTTTAAAAAATGAATTTCGTTAGGATAACAGGTAGCAATGAGTTGGTACTCAGGCATCATGTAATTCATTAGATGAATTCTCATACTTTACCTTGCTCAGTATCTGAAGTAAAGAAGTAAATGATAACAATCTTTTTTTTTTTTTTTTTAGGTATAGAGTTAATGGGACTTCTCTAAACCATCCTTCCTTGCCTACGGGAAATAGCACAACCCACATGCATTATGTCTGCATAATCACTGGAGGAGGAAAGTTCTATCATTTTGTGGATCTTGCTCCTTCCTCTGAGAAAGGGAGGTAACTTTTAAGAATGGTGACCTCTCACCTCCCGTTTGTGCCCCCTGAAAATTCTGTTGCCCTTATGCTCGTTCTTAACTGACCAAAGAGGCTCCCCGTCAGGCTCTTAAACATACTCTAAATTACCTCATTCTCCAATCTTCCTCTCCATCCTCTGAAAACTAAACAAAGCAAAATCTAGCATAACTCTTCAGAACAGTTTATTTTAGTTGAGTACAAAAAACAAAACAAAACAAAAAACAACAAGCGACTTCCCTAGCGGTCCATTGGTTAAGACTCCGAGTTTCCACTGTAGGGGGGGGCAGGGTTCGATCCTTGGTTGGGGAACTAAGATCCCGCATGCCGTGACGTGCGGCAAAAGAAAAGAAAAGGAGGGGCTTCCCTGGTGGCGCAGTGGTTGAGGATCCGCCTGCTGATGCAGGGGACACGGGTTCGTGCCCCGGTTCAGGAGGATCCCGCATGCCGCGGAGCAGCTGGGCCCGTGAGCCATGGCCGCTGAGCCTGCGCGTCT
Source organism: Pseudorca crassidens (assembly GCF_039906515.1). Lineage (NCBI taxonomy): Eukaryota > Metazoa > Chordata > Mammalia > Artiodactyla > Delphinidae > Pseudorca > Pseudorca crassidens. The sequence goes on along the minus strand of NC_090297.1, from coordinate 84,307,385 downwards.
GGAGCCTGTGCTCCGCAGCGGGAGAGGCCGCAAAGGTGAGAGGCCTGCGTATCGCAAAAAAAAAAAAAAAAGAAGAAGAAGAAAAGGAAAGGAAAGGAAAAAAAAAAAAAGACAACAACAGCAAAAACCTAACACATACTATGGTGTTGATGAGTGGGAGGTAGTTGTCATTATTTGCACTTTACAAAGGAATATTTATTAAACTCAATGAGTGTTTCCAGACTGGGTTATAGAATGAATTATGGAATCACAGGTGGAATAGATTTTAAAGTCCTTTTACATCATTTAATAAACAGGATTTATCAGTTTCTCTGTGAAAAACTCTCGACCTTCAGGGAGGTTCTAGTTAATCCACTGAGTGCTAAAAGTGTTCTTCTTCATAATGAGGTAAAATAAAAAACTGGCATCGATGATATTTCCTTTGGATACCAGTTTTCCCTTTTAGAGCTGCAAAGAAAACTTGCTTTCTTCTCTAGCACCCTTCAAAGTTTGAAGGCACTGGCCACATTACCACTCCCCAGCTGAGAGGTTTTGCCTTGAATACATTCAGGAAATACAAGGGAGAAAATGTTGGATAAGCTTTGTATTTTTTAAGTCATACAACTTTACCCCATTCCCCCCCCCCACTATGGTAATACCAGTATTTTGTGCTTTTATCTGTCTTGGATTGTTATCAATGAATGCTGAATTCTGCGAGAGTGATAAGAATTCTAAACTATTTAAACTTCCAATCAGTTGCATCCTGTTTCCTTTGGGTATCTAGAACTGGATTAAGTCCTCATGTTGGGATGTGTATAAAGAAAAAGTGATGTGGGATGACCAGGAAACTATCTACTCAAACTCACAAAAGATACATTCTGCCCTGTGAAAAAGGCAATCTCTCTTGTTAAAGCAAAATATGTTTCCTAATTAATAAAACACCATACTTCACCTTTCTGAAACTAAAAAAAAAAAATTTTAAATTAAAAAGAAATGAATTGAATGGTTCAAAGCACATGACCATGAAGGTCCTATTGTCTACGAGCCTCCAGCATTTTGTCTCAGGTGAGCTTCTTTTTTTTTTTTTTTTTTTTTTTTGCAGTACTCGGTTCTCTCACTGTTTTGGCCTCTCCCGTTGCAGAGCACAGGCTCCAGACGCGCAGGCTCAGCGGCCATGGCTCACGGGCCCAACCGCTCCGTGGCATGTGGGATCTTCCCGGACTGGGGCACGAACCTGTGTCCCCTGCATCGGCAGGCAGACTCTTAACCACTGTGCCACCAGGGAAGCCCCAGGTGAGCTTCTTAATGTGACTTCAAACCACCGCAAGTCAGATGAATCAGAAGAGGGGTGTGAATAGCCCTACTGAAATGAAGTAGAATTTTACATAGTGATGGTTTTTCATTTACTCTTTAGTAGCAAAATTCAACTTTATAATAACAGGAATAACTGACAAAGGCTGTATTGGGGAAGAAAATTCTTTGCAAATCCTCTTCCTGGTAACTCAACTAAAGAGAAGGAAATGGAGGCTGGGAATAGATGTCCCTTAATCTCTGATATGGACTGTTTTTTTTTTTTAACAGCTTTATTGAGATACAATTCACATATCATACAACTCACCCATTTCAAGTGTATGATTCAATGGTGCTTAGTGTATTCACAGAGTTGCACAACTATCAGAAATCAGTTTTAGAACATTTTCAAAGCCCCCAAAGAAACCTTGGACCCATTAACAGTGGGTACTTCCCATTCTTTCCTCACCTTTGTCCCTGGAAACCACTAATCTAATTCCTGTCTCTATAGATTTAGATTTACCTATTCTGGACACTTCCTATAAGTAGAATTATATGTGATTCCATATAATAAAATCATACAATGTGGTCTTTTTTTGCCTGGCTTTTTTCACATAGCATACTGTTTTCAAGGTTTATCCATGCTGTAGCATGTATCAGTACTTCATTCCTTTTTGTTACCAAATGATATTCCATTTTATGGATATACTACATTTTGTTTATCCATTCGTCAGTTGATGGGCATTTGGGTTATTTCCACTTTTTGGCTATTTTAATAATACAGCTATGAAAATACAAGTTTTGTATGAATGTATGTTTTCATTTCTCTTCTTGAGAATTGCCGGGTCACATGGTAACTTTAATATTTTTGAGGAACTGCCAAACTCTTTCCAATATGGCTACAACTTATCACATTTCCACTACCAACGTATGAGAGTTCCAGTTTCTCTACATTCATGCCAACATTTATTTTGTCCTTTTGATTATAGCATCCTAGTGGGTATAAAGTGGTATCTCATTGTGGTTTGATTTATATTTTCCTAATGACTAATGGCATTGAGCATCTTCTCATGTGATTACTGGCCATTCATATATCTTCTTCACAGAAATGTCTATTCAAGTCATTTTCCAACTGGGTTATTTTTACATTTTTATTTTTGAGTTGTAAGAGGTATTTATATATTCTAGATTCTAGTCTCTTTTTAGATATATAATTTGCAAATATTTTCTCCATTTTGTAGGTTGTCTTTTTACTTTCTTGATAGTTTCCTTTGAAGCACAAAAGTTTTTAATTTTGACGAAGTCTAATTTATCTATTCTTACCTTTGTCGCTTTAGTTTTTGATGTCAAATTCAAGGAACCTTTGCCTAATCTAAGGTCACAAATATTGACTCCTATGCCGTCATCCAAGAGTTTTGTAGTTGTGGCTCTTAATTTAGGTCTGTGATCCATTTTGAGTTAATTTTTGTGTGTGGTATAAGGAAGATGTCCACCTTTATTCTTTTGTATGTGGATATTCATATTCCAGTACTATTTGTTGAAAAGACTATTCTTTCTCCACTGAAAATTCTTGGCCACCTTGTTGTCAACCCATTGACCATAAATGTATGATATGTACTTTGACCTCAAATTATGAGAGGCTAAAAAGAATGAGAAAAATATTTCCTATGAGTTAGCCAGAACATTAAAAAGCAATAGATCTAATGAAGGGCCAGGATGAAGGTGAAGCAAGTGAGGTACTTGCTTCAGGCACAAAATTTAAGAGGGCAATATTTTAAAAAATCAAAATTGATGGAAAGAAGTATGTGCTGAACAAAATATTAGAATGTTAGATACAGACGGGATCAACATCATTGATTTTCCCTTTTGCCTTAGGCTCAAGTATGGCTTGGCACAGCACTGCTACTAATGTTACCTTTATTAACTATTTTGGTATTTTGTTTATCATGATTTTTTGCATTGTTTTTATTTATTTAAAACATTTATCTATTTATTTATTTATTTGGTTGCACCGGGTCTTAGTTGCAGCACACATGTGGGATCTAGTTCCCTGACCAGGGATGGAACCTGGTCCCCCTGCATTGGGAGCGCTGAGTCTTACCCACTGGACCACCAGGGGAGTCCCTGCATTGTTTTTTAAACTATTTCATTGGAGTACATTTATTGTGATTATTGGAGCCCTCCACCTTTAAATGTTGCTCTGAGGCAAGTGCCTCACTCATCTCACTCACCTGGCCCTGGGCCCAGCCCTGCTGACAACTACATATAATGACTTCACACCCTAAACTTGCTACACAAGTTTTCTGCAAACTTGACCAGCTAACCACAAACAAATGTCCATTCAACTAGTTAACCAGACAAATTCCCCTTTCCCTACTTAATTAGAGATTTTTTATGTTGCACAACACTTGTTATCTATTAGTTAAAGTGATGTTTGATATTATGACACCTGATGCAGTTTGTCTGCCTAAATAAAAGTGTATAGAGAGCAAATCAAAAGCAGAGAACCTAATTTCAAATTCCATCCCTTGATTAACTATCCTCTGTAGGGCTTTAGTAGTTCCATCCTTTCATTATTAATTATCAGTATTGGCTGGTTATCTACTGGTCTACTGACAAGGCCACAGAGATGACATAAATGATCATGACAAGAGTGTGATGCTCCTGAGCAGCTGTAATACTTGCCCAGAATACTATGGGATTAGGTAATTACAGGAGGATTCTACTTTGTTAAACATATTATGAGATGTGGCTGATGAAATGGGGTATGGTTGGGGGAGAGAAAGGTCTATAAGTATCAAGAAAGGATAGGTGAAATAGGAACAAAAAGAGATTCTGGGGCTACTAGAGTCTATTCTTCCTCCATTTTCATAGTGACATCTAAGTTTTTCCATTAAAGATAACTTGGTTTTATATATAAGCCTAATCCGTAATTCTTTCTGTTATTGCTTTGGGGTTGGGCAGCCATGATTGGAATTAACAAAGCCAACAGTATTTTTTATTATCTATTAACAAATATATCTGATTACTTTCAAACAAGAATAATGATTGACTTAGAATCAAGAGCTCATAATAAGTCAGTTCAGACAGAGGTTGAAGAGAGAAATTTGAGGGAAAAGACCTACCAAGGAAAAAGTGGTTGTGAGACTAGGAATAGCAGAGAAGAATGTAGCTTCTCAGAATAGTGTTGATATAACAACATGGGACATCTGTGGCAGAGTCACCATGGAAAAATGTGGAGGTCTAAGGCCACTGAAGGTCAAAAATCTAATTTTCTACTCAGGGGTGGGTTTGCTAGTCCAGGGTCAAAATAAAACAATATTGATACAAGATGCAATCTCATTATCCCCCCTAGTCTGGTTTCTTTTTTGTTATCAACTCACATTTAGCAGATCAACCAGTCTCACTCTGAGGTAAAATTTAAAAAAGAAAAAGGTAAAGAAATATTTACTCAAGCAAATAATTACCACTTTATGAAGGAGCTATGAATGGCCACGTCATGAAGGCCTTTGCTGTCTTACGTAACTTCTGTTTACTACTACTGCCAGCTTCCACTCGAGCCATTCTCCACTTGAGACAGACACCCTTTCCTAAAAAACTCATTCCTCTTAAGGGTAATAATGGTGATTCTCACTTGTGCCATTGCAGTTCCCAGTTAACATGGCCTGTGCTCACCAGGACTCCCCACCATAATGCTTTCTAATGTGTTCTACTGAACTCTGAACTCTGTTGTACAGTTTGATGGTCAAATATGTTTTTAAAAGATAGGAGATTAGTTTTTATTACTATAGGCTATCTGAGAAACTTTGGCATTGGGAACCTCAAGGGTGGGCTGCTAGTGATGATGCTGAGAGATAGTGGTAGGGGTGGGTGGGATCTACATAATGTCTGTTAAAAAGATTTGCCCATAGAGTCTTTCTTCATGATCTTTTTTTTTTTTTTTCTTTTGCAGTACGTGGGCCTCTCACAGCTGTGGCCTCTCCCATTGCGGAGCACAGGCTCCGGAGGCGCAGGCTCAGCGGCCATGGCTCACGGGCCCAGCCGCTCCGCGACATGTGGGATTTTCTCGGACCGGGGCACGAACTCGTGTCCCCTGCATCGGCAGGCGGACTCTCAACCACTGCGCCACCAGGGAAGCCCCTTCATGATCATTTTGATTAGAGTAGGGGTAAGGTGGATGAAGTTGCAAGATAACATAGTATTCCTTCAGTACCAGTTTGGGAAAATGTGGTCTGTCTCCTATTTCTTCAATTTTAAGGGAGATTTAAGGTTCAGAAGTTTGAGGAAGAACTAAAAATTCCCAAATTCATTCCCATTCCCAGACTCATTTATAAGCATAATACAAATTGCCCTTCTATATTTTGTTTGTATGAAAATATTCTATTTCTCAGCTGTACCAGTTTTCTCTTTCTGTGTAACAAATTACCACAAACTTAATGGTTTAAACAACACACATGTATTATCTCACATTTTTTGTGGGTCACATATCCAGGTTTTTTTTTTTTAATAAAGTCTTTATTGAATTTGTTACAATATTGCTTCTGTTTTATGTTTTTGGTTTTTTGGTCCCGAGGCATGTGGGGTCATATCTCCCCGACCAGGGATGATTGAACCCGCACCTCTCGCATTGGAAGGTGAAATCTGAACCACTGGACCACCAGTGAAGTCGCTCCAGGTATTATTTAGTTAAGTTTTTTCCTTCAGGGTCTTACCAGTCTTCAATCCAGATGTTAGCTGGGCTGTGTTCTCACCTGGGGCCTGTGCTCTTCTTCCAAGTTCTTGTGTTTGCTGGCAGAATTTATTTCCCTAGAGCTGTACAACTCATGGCAATTTGCTTCTTCAAAGCAGGAGAGAGACTATAAAATCAGGGAGACTCAGTCCCTTTTCTAAAACTTTCACATGATTAAGTCCGGATCACACAGAACAATCTCCCTTTTGATTATCCTACAATCAACTCATTTGGGACCTTAACTACATCTGAAAAATCTTTTCACATTTGCTACCCTCTATTGGCCAGATGCAAGTCCCAGGTTCTTCCTGAGCTTAAGGGGAGGAGATTTTACAAAGATGTATCCCACTGGGGTCACCTCAGGATATGTCTGCCTCATCAACCCAAAGCCAATTTTCTTTTTAGCGCAATTTTTATTTGTTCCTTGGAAAAGAGTTTTTACTGTTCAGTTTACTATGAATAAGCTATTAATTATAGTAAACTTCTAAAACCATACACACCAGTGAAACAAAGCTTTATATCAATTCCTATTAATACTTATTTAAGAAACTATACTACAACTGGAATTGGATTATTCAAAAGCTGCAAATTTAAAACCTGTTCCTATACTTGCATGTCAATCCTGAAAGAATAGTCATGGAGGAGAATATCACAGTAAAATATATAATTATATTAAATGTTGTTATTTTAAATGTTTCTGATGACTTCTGATGAAAATTAAAAACACATTGTGACCTCCAGCCTTCAGGTTCCTTTTGGTTGGTTAGCACCTGTGAATTGGGAATATCAAGGCTGAAATGATGTACCATTAACTCAAATATTTAAACAGAGAAAAATTAGGGCTCAAAAAATTCTAGAGCAAATGATCACTGTACTCCAATATTTCACTTTACTAATAACTCATTTGTCATGGTGATTGTTGTTTTTAGTCTCATAGAGAGGTTTACATAAGGGGAGAAGACCTAAATAAATTCTTAGTAACTGTAACTTCATGATTTTATAAAAATAGTTACAAAATAACTATTTTTAATTTTCAGTTGAAAAAATAGAATTGCATTTTTTTCCCCCAAAGAGGCCAATTCTATATATCTATAGAGGTGTTTTGCACCCAGTTCAGGGTAATGACTAGTCAAAGCTATGTGTGTGTGTGTGCGCACGCAAGTGCGCACATGGATTAAGGGTAAAGTGGGGAGAAAAGACAAATTGCTTTTTACTATAATGATATCTTGTTTTATAAGCAAGATGGTTTGTTCAGTTTAAATGGTTGTTATGGTACCTCCACACAGGTAAAGTCTTGAGAAACATAGTCCATGGACTGGAGGCATATGTCTGAATTGTTGGATTTTCTGTTTTTGAAAAAGGTTTAGTTTCATGAGTCTATAAGAACTCTTATCTTTCTGAAAAAAGAAAAGGATTCAGTTCTTTTTAATTATAGAAAAAGCTGCCATTGAAATATATGTGGGGTTAGGCCTTACTGTACAAAACAATAGAGACAAATGGATTATTGTCACTAGATTGTGAGATATTCTAAACAAAATGGTTTGAGCTAAAAAAGAAACACTAGAAGATTAACATGGTAGGACAAATGGGAACAAAAGATATAAGTAGTCAAGCTATTGTGCATCATTTTAGGCAAAATAGTGGGCATTCTATTTAAAGATAACATAGTGAGATTTGAACACTAGTAAGTATGTCTACCTCACTATATTAACTGACCTTTAAATGTGGTTGTCCCTTTCTTCCACCCAAAGGACATTTACCTCATAAAATAAGCTATTCATTCACTCTAGAAAACCTAAAACATGGAGAAATATGCTAAACTGACATTTAGAATTATCTCAAAACACCTTTATGATAACTTATGTTATTATTTCCATATGATTTGAATCTGAGATTTTAAAATGTATTTTAAATCCATTTAAAATAATAGCCAGATATCAGGTGGCTATTAGGGTTATCTGATAATGTTATCAGGATTTTTCTTAACAGCTAAGTAATTGCTCCTTTTCCATGCTCAAGGCAGGTTGAACTCGATGCCCTCTTCAAGATCTACACTTGTATCATATAAGGTAATGGGGCAGCAGGCTGACACTTTAGGTAACACAGCATTGTTTTTATAATAAGGAGAAATGCTTTTCTACATTGTCTTCATAATTTGGGAAACAGTGGGAGCAGAGCATCAGAGAGTTATCAAGGTTGCAGACAGTGGCTGACCCGTGATCCAGAGCTGTGATCTATCAGCTAGGTTTTCTCTTCAGGATGTCTTTTTACTGCCCAGAAATACTTCCTGCCTCCCCAGCTGGCCCCACAGTGCTTCCCAGAATCTTACAAGTCATAGGGAACACATTAAACAAAAATATTTCAGCAAGCTTCAGTACCTTGGATAGCTGCCTTAATATGACATAAATAAAAAGACTTTGGACACCTCATGGCTATAATTACATCAAAGAGAGCACAGGCAATTTCACTTTCTAGTCTCATGGAAGTTGAAAAACATAGTCCTTGTTATAAAGCAGAATTCAATTGGAGGTGTATTCCTGAATCCTTTATCCCTTGGAGGAATATTTTCCTACATGATTTTAGCATACTTGACACTAGTAACTGAATGGATTTTCCCACCCAAACAATTTCAGAAATAGAAAGTAAACAAATAGATATACTTAGGATGAAAAGTATATGAAAAAAGATCAGATATCCAGTCCCTAGAATCTAAAGGGATTTTGGTATACCAATCACTACTCTATTTTAGTGCTAAGTATGAAATCTGGGCTAACAAGTACAGCCAAACAGGCCTAGTGAGCACTTTCAATGCACTTTGTGTGTGTGTGTGGGGGGGGCTGTTATAAATATATATCTGTGCTACAGGAAGAACTCCTGTTGCTCCTCATGAAAAGAATGCCTAATTTTAAACACCTAATGAGCTTGGTGGGGTGATTCAAGCTTCTAAAGATTTCCATAGACTTAGAGCTAATGAGAGCCAAGTTGTGGGCTGATTTGTATCAGTGGGAAGCTCTGCTTTTTGCTTGTCTAAAGGATGGAAGAGAAGTGTATAATGGCTTTTGCCTAGAGGCAATTCTCAGGCTAGCTTTTCACTTAAGTAAAGGGCATCTCTTTGCCCCTCAGGGCTTCCGACAGAACAACTACATATGAGGGCCTTCTTAAAGGTAAGATTATTTTTAGATACACAACTGCTTGAAAAGAGATAGTTCAGTCAAATCTATTTATTTGAAGACAAACACCCAGATATTTGCTCCATTTTATTCCCATCCCCGCATCTCCACCTCATTTTTTAATTTTTAAACTGAATTTAGCCAAACTAGTTGAATTCAAGGAAAAGGTTTGGTTTTTTTTTCATAAACATTAAACATATTCGGTTGCTTTTAGCTTTCATCATAACATATTATCCAATTTACGATATATAAATTACTTCTTCCTGCCCTTTGTTATGAGTTATTTTTGTGTTATTTAATATCCAATTGGTACAAATTGGAACCATGGAGTTTCCATGAAAAACAACCGTTGGCTCTCTGTGGGTATTGATATTAAATTTAGTAATATTAACAACATAATAACAACAGGCACCATCAGAATTACTTTGAGCAGAGCATTATCCAACAAGACACTGTGGGATTAAGATATTTTAGTGGCATTAAATACCTGTCATTTCATTTCCATCACTTTGCAGTGGGTGGTTGATTGGGATTAGTGGGTAGATTAGTCTTTTCATGGAAATGTTTCTATGCATTCAAGAAGCACACCCTAAATGACTGGCTGAGTCCTATGTTCCTTTGTCTTTACTAGTAATGTAGTCCACGGTACCTACTGTTTAAGGGGAAACATGCAGGGGAGGGGGAGACACCTAGAGTTAGGATGCACTTCAAAAAGCTCTTGATTCAAAAATATGGGTTGATCATATGTGTTTTTCCGCTCCAACCTGTCTCTCCCTCCTCAATCCCCCAAATCAGAAGGAGATTCTCAGGGCAAAAACAAATTCTGAGAGGAAAAAAAGAAGCTGAAAGAATGATAGCAGAAAAGAGAACTGGTCCAGAGAGGGGCTGACTTGCCCTGTAGACCCCAAACAGCTCAAGACTAAGAAATACCAGGTATGAAGAGAAGTCAACCAGAAAGTAGAGGTGTTAATTAAACTTATCTAAAGAACATTTGAAGCCCATCACCAGCACCACATACAGACATTGCATGAAATGCCTGGTAGTTAGATGTTTTTCCCAGGCAGAGGTTGGAGGTTTCTTCTCAAAAGAAATAAAATGAGCTGTTTGAAGAGAAGTAGTATGACATTAGAACACCAGAGAAAGCCCTGGAATTTGGGGTTCCCAGTGTTAACAATTGGCCCAGATAGTCATCAGATCCTACCCATATATGTAGTGCTCATAAGCAGTGTTTTTAAGCATCATTGTTCAGAATAAAGTAAAGATCATCATTTTAGGAAAGTCAGTCACATGGAAGTGAAAGAACAAAATAAACACCCAGAAGAAAATACCCTTGAAAAAAGATAATAAAACCTCCACAAAATAACCCTTCTAATTAGAACTCAAAGCATATGAAAAGAAATGGCAAAGCAAAATAAAACAAAACAAATGAACAAAAAGGTATGATGTATTAGGCAAAGAAACAGAGAATGAGAGATCTCTTAGAAAATAAAAATATGACACTGAAATACAAAATTCAACAGAAGTGTTAGGATTTAAACACACATTACTTCCCCAGAACATAGAATGAGAAAAAGAAGCATAAAATACATGAGAAAAGTTAAGAGACATAGAAGATCAACCTAGTATGGCTAATGATCTGATTAATAGAAGTTACAGAAAGACAGAATAGAGTTAATTGGTAGAGAGAAAATTATCAAAATGATGTGCTTGGGTTTAGGTCTTTCTACATTAATTGTGCTGAGTACTCAGTGTCTCCTTTTAGTCTGAAGACATGAATGCTTCTTCTCAAGTAAATTCTCTTGTATTATTCCTTTGATAATTTTCTCTCTATCAATTAACTCTATGCTCTCTTTCTGTAACCTCTATTTATCAGATATTTTCATACATGCAAGGACACAGAAAACTTGATGCCTCACATTCTTGGGAAATTACTTGAGGAAGGAAACACAAAAACTGTGGAAATTACAAAAACAAAACAAAATGAAACAAAACAAACCCTGCTTACTCAAATATTACTTTATTACACATCTTACCTGACCACCCTTTTTAATAGAAATTCTTGTTATTCTTTTATCCCCAGTGGTTCTCTTTTCCTTGACAACACTTATCACCACTTAACATGTTGATATACTTATTCTGTATTTATTTATTGTCTTCTCCATCCTCCACCCCCAATACAATATAAGCACTATGAAACCAAGGACTTTGTTAACAGTTGAGCCTCCATACAGCAGATGTTTGCTAAATATTTATTGTATGAGCAAGTGAATGCCTAAGTAAAGGCATCTGGGAATTGTTAGAAAAGGAGAATCCATTCAAATTTGACTCCAGGAAAATTCACTCTGTGTGCCATATGATTTGTGTCATTAAATTTGTGGAGGAGGAAATATAATTGCTGCAAACTCCTTGACTATGAAATGAACAATATTTACATAGCCATAATGTTATAAATGATGATGAATAGTTTTCATTAGGATTCATTCACACACAAATAACAAAGGCTTTCTTGTGGGTAAAAATGGAATCTAAATGAAATCCATCTAGACAATGAAAAAGTAAAGATAGATTGGAAGAGATGTTTAGAAAGGAATTGAGAAGGAGAGGTGGAGGAAAAGTGTGGGAAGGTTAACGTCATTTTTTTTAAAGGTCAGAATGAAGAGCTACTGCTATGGGATAAGAAAGGAGGTTAAAAATGTGGTTTGAAATTATAAGGATGACCAGTGGAGAAACTGAGAATAAAATTTTAAGTATTTTGCATGATTGAGGAGAAAGTGAAAAGTGATATAAATGCATTAAATTCTCATCCATCATAGCTTAAGGTAAGAGATAGTATTTAAAGTAGGTAAGTAAAAAATGTCAGTATGAATGATCTATTTAGAGGGGTGGGAGAGAGGGAGATGTGTAAACACCAGGAGAACAAAACCAGAAACGGTTATATACCAAGCCTCTGGAAAGCAGAAGTGAGTATGGGGAGGGGTAAGGCAAGGCAGATGTTTTTTTTCCATTGTTACTTGCCTTCTTTGTGTTTTAAACAATATGCTTGTGTTAATTTAATAAACAGAAAAACAAAGCATTATTTTAAAGAAGCTCTTTATAAGGAGAAAAAGATGTGATAGAAAACATACAAGTTGGCCACCCAGGATCATAGTATTTAAGTGGACCTGCTCCTAGCTTTGGAGGTGACCAGAGATGAGTTATTCAACAATATGAACAGTTTCCTCAGTTGGGAAAGACTCAGAACTTTTTCCAACTCTATGATTTTCTGTGATTCTGATTCTATGAATTTTTTTCTTCCTTGACTTTTGTTTTCTTCCTTGACTTGGGAAGCTACATAGCACATGAGCAAGATTTGGAAACACACACACACACACACACACCCCAAACTGAAAATGCAGCCCTTTGTTAATTGCAAAGAAAGACATGCTCATTCTTTGACACTCCCTTTATAACTGCAACAAATATCTGAGGACAACATTTTTGGCAAAGTTTTTTTTAAATAAAATCAACTAAAGTCTTTCATTAATTTTTACCTTTCAGAAATGGTATTCTTCATTATTTGGAGGTGAAAATATGAACCCAATAGCTTGGGTTAATTTAAGGTTAAAATTTTGATAAGTGTATTTACTTCTTTTATAAAGGACAAAATTTCTCTGTTTATGTACTGCCATACACATAGTATTCTGCATTATGGCCCTCGAAGAAAGAGACAAGCCTGTTTTATTAGAGATCATAACCCAGAAAAATAATACTTACCTATGCACACCTGACAATTAAGAGTTGAATTTAAATTTGCATTATATAAGAGGATCAAAATTTAGTGTATATCTAAATATTTCTAATTGTTTGCTGGCTTCCATATTTAAATGCTTGCTTTTTTGTCAGTCCATAAACTAAGTTGGAGATAAACATTCTTCCTTGTGAACTATTTTTTAGAAAGAAGGTTTTCAAATGGCTCTGTAGTTGAGACCCTTTTTTCACCCAACAGCAGATGTCACACCACAGTCTAGAGCTCTTCCCTGTGTGTGGGAAATTTAAAATTACACACAAATGCATTCTTACCATTAATACTCCTTCATGTCAGCTCTGAAATGAATGTGTGTATTGAAATATTAGGTCTCCAGAACCAGTTTTGTCTAAACAATGTGCTGGAATAGTGTCATTTGAAAAGAAAGAAACTATTTGAAATAATCAAGCTAAATATGTAATTTAAGTGGTACCAAACAATACCGAGGTCTAGGTGGTGATCCTCTGCCAACAGATTCCCTTTCTATCTGACTCTGCAATCCATAAGCTAATTACAGAACAACTATCCAGTTAATTTCAAAGGATATTTGCTGCTATGCCTACCATCTGACTGGCTTGAATGGACTCCATAATCCCGAGACCAGGAGCCACCTTCAGAGATATATCACAAGTGAAAATATTGATGAAGCACAAGGTTTTGGTAAGTATTTTTGAGAGCTACATAGTGATCATTTGTAACCTCTCAGAAGAAAAACGGATGAATCTCTCCCACAGGTTTTCAGAACTCCTAGTGTCTTCATTATCACTTTACTAGACAATAATCATATTTGAAACACTTGATTAGCAAATGAGCCATTTTGAATTTATAAGGATATTTCAGATCGTTCTACATTCCCAATGGCTGTATTTGGAATATTTATTATTTGACTGCTAGTTTAACAGCACTTTGTATGTAGTATAATACATTATATGGGTAGCAGTACATTGAACATTTAAATGCTTTGTAAATGAAAAAACACTATTATTATATTATTACAGTATTAGGAATTGTGTTCATATGGACAAATAAAATACTCATAAATACAACCCAGTGATGGGAGTCATTTAAAAAACTAATGATAAGCCTGGTGGCAGATTTTCCATTCCCCAAATTAAAAGACGTGGTGATTTTAAAATGCCTTGAGTACATTTGTGCTGAGTTATTGATTGAAAGGCCATGTAGGTTTTTCACATAGAGACATGCTAAGGTGGACCTTTCATTAATTTTTGCTGCTACTTTCAGAAGAACTTGTCACTCTTTGAGTTTTGTCTCTTATACTGCTTACAATGGACATTGGTTGTGGCAGGAAGAGTTATGTGAGAAACCTACAAACTTCATATCTAAAGGATTAGTCCTTTTAAATTGTTGAAAGTGAGCAGATATTGCCTGGCAATATTTCTGAGTGCCCAAATAGAGCACTGGCATTATGACTTCATCTTATTTTCAATTGCATTTGCTTATCTCTCTTCAGCAAAATAGCATTGTTATTAAGGGTGACATAATAATGGAAAATTATATTAGCATTTAAAACTCTGTTCTTTTCTTTTTTTTTTTTAAATGGGACTATAAACAATGACGTTATAATCATGTGATGGTCTCATCTTCTTCCTCATTCTACTGAGACACTCAGTGCCATGCCAGGTGGGCTAGGTGGCAGTAGCAATCAATCCTCAAGGCTGTTAGAAACCCAAGAGTCTGGCCTGAAATAGTGAGTTTGAGAAATGGGAGGATCTACCTGTGGAAAGGAGCAGGAGCAATCTCTGTAGACAGCGGTGGTAGGGTCAGTGTTTGGTCACTTGATGTCACCCATCTAAGTTCTCTTCCACCCAATAAAGATAAGGATCTTCCCACGGGGCTTAAAATGTGAAAATATTGTTTCCTTAAATTTCATTATTTCTGGAATATAATGCCTCCTTGTATTCATAATTAGATTAAAATTGTCTCGATTTTTTTTCAGGGGAGAAGGGATGTGACATGGAGTCAGGAGAGGCTTAAGTTTTCCTTGTTGCATATCACAAATATGGGAGTCCATTGCTCCTTATTTATTTATAAATCCACTATTAAGTCTGGGTGGAAATTTAGATCTACTTCTCCCCTTAATGGCTTTATAGATTCTCAGAAAACAGAAAAAGAAAAAAAAAATGTCAAGAACACCTTTAGGACTAATATAGGAAAGTAATTTGAATTGCATTTAGTGACTACAGAAATTTAGTGTTTGGTGTTATTTTCTTATTCAAAACTAGTATTGGTGAAAACTATACATATATGGAAAAAATATACCTTCTATAAAATTCCAAAGATTGAGTATTCATTAGATTAAATTTCTATCAATTTTTTAATAAAGAGACAATATATGTCACCATGAAGCTAGCATAACAATGTGAATGTAATTCAGCTACTGAACTGTATACTTAAAAACAGTTAAGATGATAAACTTTGTTATGTGTATTTTACCATAATTTTTTAAAAAGTGAAGCAAATACTTTATTATAGAAAACGTGTCCTGGGTCTCGCATATGACAGGCGTTTTGAAGGGTCTTAGTGGAGGACTGGCCTCAATGACACAAACTCCTTCTTTAGAAGCATAGAAGGCAGCAGGCTGAAAGACATTTCTGGAGATCACGCAGTCCAGCCTTCTCTTTTCATAGCCTAGGAAAATGTAGCCCAGACAGGTAGAGTGACTGGCCTAAGATCAAATAGATAGAACAGAAGGGGAGTAGAAACACAGTCTCCCTGCTTAGTCTTAGCTGGTTCTGGTGCATGGCTCCATCTTTGTCAGTAAAATCAGCTTTGGTCCCTCTTCTTAAAAACCATCTACGTTGTGTGTGTGCACTTAATATTGTCAATTTGACCGTCTATTTTTCTCTACTTTTCTCTATTTGTCTCCATCTTCCTCTATTCCCACTCTTCCCAATATCTTTCTGTACTTTCCATTTTTGTAAATATTGCTATTTCCTTTACTTCTTTTCACCAACTTTAGAAAGCTAGGCCTTGCATGATGGCAAGCTTATTTTTTTCTGTGATAGGCAAAACAAAAGTAAAAGCAATTGTTTTCTTATTATCACCAGTGTAAGATATGTAACAGATATGTTATAGGTTATAACGAACTTTCACATATATTTTCTATTTAATCCTTTAAGTGTAGATAATTTTAGAATGTAAGGCCCATGAGGGAGGGTCTGGGCTGATTTTGTTTTCATTGCTGTGTGCTGGTCCCTAAAATAGTGCCTGGCACATAGAAGTTGTTCAATAAACATTGCTGAATGAATAAATTAGTATCACCTTCATTTTAGAAATGAATATTTGCACAAGAACACATAATAGTGGCATAGCCTGTACTCAAGTTAAGCAGTCCTGACTCCAAATTCAGTGTACCTTGTAAATCAAGACAGTTAGATTTGCAAAATATGAAGAGGTGACGTAAAAGAAAATCAGGGGTAGGAAACTTCTAGGAGTGAGTATTGGAGAAAAGACTTAAGAACATTGCATCTTTTTGTCATAATTTTGGAGAAGCCAGTGTAGAAGGTGGATAGTGATAGAAACAGGGCAACTGACTGTGGGTTGGGGACATGAGATATTATAGTCAGGAATCAGGAGTCAGGGTTGAGCTTGCAGGAATGTGCCATCAAGATGGACTCAGTAAATTGGAAGAAAGGGTCCTGATTCATCCTTTCTCTTACCCATTCCTGTATGATTCCTCCAAAAGAAAGAGAGAAGACATCCAGGCCTAATTTCATCCAAAAATGAAGCCTAAACAAATAAAACAAGCAACAAACAAAAACCCTACATGACGACAAAATATTTATTTATGAGGCTGCTACATCAATAACATTAATTGTACAGTAATTGCCAAGAACAGAAATTAATGTGATTTTGTGGAAATCCACAATCAATCTCAGGCCTAATTTCTGTGAATGAATGCACTCTGAACAAAATTTCAGTTAGAGAGCATATTTTATTCTTAGAGTAGTTGGCAAAACGACACTGGGGAGGAGAATTGTAAGATGTAATCGTAGACTTCAGTCCTAAACTAGAGAGGCAATGAAGTCATTCCATTCAATGCTGCCTAATCATAAGGCAGTTCCTTTATGGCCACGCAGTGAAACTGGTTCTGTGAATTACCAGACCTTACCTCTAGCTGTGAGAACATTCTCAAAGTAGCAGATTGAAAAGTTCAGTGATCTCAGTATCATAATAATATTTCCCCAGCCATACATGGAGGTACAGTAAAATTGAATTACTTTCTGTTTAGGTAGCAAGCATAAATGAGAGAGACAAAGGACCTTCTCCTGATCTGCTTCAGTATGTGGAAATGAAATGCATTTTGCACGGCATCTGATGTGAATGTTACGTTCTCTGTTCTGTGGTTAATTTTGAGCAACACTGTGGTTTTGCTTAAGGTTTTAAAAATCCATCTCACTTTCATTTTGTGAATGCTTCTTATCTAGAGTGTCGTTCTGATACTATGGAGCTGGGATGGAGCTAGACCTCTTGTTTGTATTTCAGAGACTAAACGAGAGCTGCTGAAAATAATGCACCATATTCTAAACATTCAATTTTAGCATGGAAAACACTGTTTACACAGTCCGCAGTAATGGCAGCTGTTTCAGCTATTTAAATAGTGTAATTACACATTTCATTCCAGAGTATAACAGTAACAGTTAGTTTACTAGTAAATCTCGAATTGACTGTACCTGTTCCTATATAAACATGTACAGGTAACCTATCAATAGTTACTGCCAATTATATCTGAACTACAATTTGGTGTTTATTGGAGCTGCAGTGCTTCAAAAGAACACTTTCCTTGGGAATGTTGAAACTTCCTCCCCACCTCCCCCCCAATGATGAAAAAAAATACAGTTGTCAGCATAATGTCTTGACATTCATGATGCCAGCCTGTCTTTACTGGTGTCAGATGTGAACATAAATAGATATTAAACTGTCAGTCAATGAAATTGCAAAGTCAAGAACAGCTCTAGCTGTGATCCTGTGTGTTCTACTTGATGGACACAGGTGTTTAAGTGTTATGAATTCAGCAGGGCTGGGGAACAAGAGAAACATTTTCCAGCAGTTTTCCACTTGCTAAAATACCTGAGATGAACTTTCCTACATCTCAGGACTTCCGTAGAACCTCAGAGGCTTGAGAAAGTGCCAAGAATTCTGCCACTGTTTTCAGTGCTAAAATGTGAAAAGTCAGTTCCAATTCCTGGAGGTACATTCTTTCATCCTATATGCGTGCAGTCTCCAACACCAAATCAAGGGCAGCTTCACTGGCCTTGCATATACATTTGTGGCAGACCCAGACACCCACCTGGTTAATTTATTATTTGTAAGACACTTAAAGCCAATCATCTGTCACTAATAAACACTAACACTATTAAAAATTAACGGTCATCTTAAAGCATGCTGAGACCAACTCTTCCGTCTGCTTGATGAGTACTGGAGCAAAGCACACCATATTTACTCATAACACGTATAACTGTTTATCCTTTGCTCTTGTTATTATCATTATTGTTGTTGTTATTAGCAATATGATGTTAGCCTATGTGAGACAGTACATCCTCTTGATGATACAAATTTCTCATTTTTCAATGTGTCATTAAATTTGTATCTCAACAAGTATCATAAATCCTTCTACCAGAAAATGTTGCTTTATAATGACATCATAAACAAAGCTCTGTATTTGAATACTAACTAGTGGTATGTAGAAAGAACTGGATTCTTGTTGCTCAAGGACTCTAATCCTGCATCCTTGGCCCATGGGCAGAGTAGTGTTCTCAAAAATCAAGAATTATAGCAGATGATTTTTGTGCCAACAGCTAGTTTAAATGTGATCAAAGTGAAATGTTGCTCAAAGCTGATAAGACATTATTTATATACCTGTGATCATTTATTAAATTATATGTAGAAAATCCTATGTTTAGTGTTTCTCCAATAATTCTCTTGCATTTACAATTCTTTTTTGTGTCTGCTTCTCTAAGGACTTAAACTAATACAGTAGAAAAGGCAGTTCAGAAAGGTTATTCCAGTGGTGAATTGGACAATGGAATTTGACAGAAGTAAGTCTTACCAGATCAGATAAAATGCCTCATTCTGATCTATGTCTTCAAATCGGTATTCATGTTCAGGCATTTCCAAACTTGGGAAAGGATGGTGTTTGTGGTGACTCATGGTTGAAAGCAAGATGGATGAGAATGATGAGCACAAGTGCCAAAAGAAGCTGGAGATGCAAAAATCTTAAAGCTTTAGAACTCAAAAACTTTATTTTCCTGATTATGGAATAAAAGTCCTGTCACATGCCTCCTTTCCCATCAAGATTCTGCACTATTTTCTTGTCATTCATTTAATTGACAAGGAGAGGCAATATTTGTCTGTTTTCACTTCCTCATCTCCTTCTCCATAGTAGATTGCAAAATTGGCCACAGCTCTTTATCTAGCTCTGTATCCTTTTGCAGTAGGTCAGCCATTCCTCCCATCAAGAGACAAAGTCCATTTTCTTTATTCTGCAATCTGGCTGCCCTTGAGATTGGCTTTGGCCAACATGGTGGGGCATAGTGTGCCATCCATGCCTGGATCGCGAATCCTTTCATGCTTCTGCTCACTCTCTTGGGTCCCTTCAGGGCTGCTATGTGAGCAAATCTGGGCTAGCCTGCTGGGCAATGAGAAACACACAGCTCAGTCACCATCACCACACCAGCTGACAGCCACCAGAAGCTGACTGGCAGCTGACTAAACAAGCATGAGTCCAACTGAGTCCTGAAAGAATCACCCCTCTGAGCCTCATCTAAATGACTGCCCCACAGAATTATGAATTAACAAAAATAGATGTTGTTTTAAAACACAACAAAACTGATATTCCCTTTTTAACTCATTATAATGAATTTTTGGTCTTCATTTATGAACTTATCTTGTTATGGTCACTAACTAGTGAGATCTGTTGCCAGGTTTTTTTTGTTTTGTTTTGTTTTTAAGTCTTTATTGAATTTATTAGGCTATTGCTTCTGTTTTATGTTTTGGTTTTTTGGCCACGAGGCATGTGGGATCTTAGCTCCCCGACCCCAGGGATCAAAACCGCACCCGCTGCGTTGGAAGGCAAAGTCTCAACCACTGGACTTCCAGGGAAGTCCCTGTTGCCAGGTTTAATGACCTAATTGTAATTCTTGCCCTACGTTCCTCCTCTGTGGCACTGTTGCCTTCACTTTTCTTGTATGCCAGCAGGACAGTCTTCTTTCTACTTCTCTATTGACAGTTCCAGTGATTTGTTCTGGTTGCCTCTTAAATATTGGTGTTCTTTAAGGATCTGACCTTAATCATTTTCTCTATCTCTAAATGCTGTCCTTGGGTGATTTCATTCATTTGAATGTCCTCAACTTGTACACATATACTGATGATATCTATATGTACATTAATTAGCCCTGACAGATATTTGAGCTAGCTCAACTGGGATATCTAGGAAACACCTGAAATAAAATAAGTTTGAATTTTAACTCATAATTCACCTTCCCTCCAAATGTTTTTTGACTCTAATAGTCATAAATTTCCATTTTGGGAACCTCGGATTCATCCTTATTGTTTCCCTAAGTCTTTCTTTCCACATCTGAACTTCCATCCTTTCTTAGTTTAAGACCACAAAACATCAGCTCAGACCAATGCGAAAAACCACCAGTCTCTTTGTTACCAGTCTTTCCCAGTACTACCAAACTTTAACTACCACAAAGAGAAATAATACCCTGGTATTTCCCTTTTTTACAGACTCTGCTCTAGTAAAGTCCAAACACTTTAATATGTATTTTAGAATCAGAAAAACCTGCTTTAAAGTTTTAGCCTCCCAACTTAATAAATCTCTGACCTTGGAAAATTGTGTAGCTTCTTTGCATTTCTATATGTTTCTCTATATGTAGCTTCTCAATTTCTCTATGTTATAATGCACTTTGAAGTTGCTCTGACCATTGACATACTTTTTTTTTCTTTCTTTCTTTTGGCTTAAAACAACACAGATTTATTTCCTTACAGTTCTGGAGGTAAAAGACATACTTTATATAAGGCTCTTATCAGAAGGAATGGCACATAGTGAATATTTAATGTTCACCTCTAAGTTACTTCTCTGACATTGTTTCTGCTACTTCTATCATCTGTATTTTTTTCTTCACTCCTGGCCTTGAAATATTGAATGCATTGGCCACACTCAGTTTAGGACCATTTCCTAAATGGTCTACCACATTTTATTGATTCTAAGATACCGTTAACATCTCTAACATGAGGATGTGTCTCACAATTAATGGCATATTATAGTTTAATTGGTACCTTTGCTTTGTTTTGTTTTGGTGGTACATATATGATGTATTTAATTAAATGAAATATGACATTTGCTGATTCCTTATTTTTTCATAATGCTATTTATTTTCCCTAGAACAATTTTCTTTCCATAACTTCTAGATAAACTCTTAGGCTTTTCCGAGTTGCCTAAACATTTTCTCCTTTTAAGTTTCCCATGATTCCACAGCTCACTTTTTATAATTCTCCATGTGCTTGGAGTAAATCAACTGTACAATTAGAGAGTATACAGTCCACATAAAACCACACTCACTTCTGACAATAACTACAGGTTCTAGGGATTCCCCAAACCACCCTCAGTTTAATAATTCTCCAGGATTATTCACAGAACTCAGTGAAATCTGTTATCACAATTGTGGTAATGGTTTACTACAGAGAAAGGATAGAGCTTAGAATCAGCCAAAGGAAGAAGAGCATAGGGCAGAGTGCAGGAAAGTATTAAACGTGGAGCTTCCTTTGTCCTCTCCCCATGGAGTCAGGGTATGTTACTTTGTTGGCATCAATGTGAGATAGTATGCATGGAGTATTGCCAACCCAGGAAGCTCTCCTGAGACTAGGGTCCAGACTTGTTACTGGGGCTCCATCACTTAGGCATGATTGATTGACGTATTGCCAAAATGGTGGATCTTGGTCTCCAGGTGACTGATACCTTGTAACCCAAGTTCCACCCTAAATGATGTTGCTGGTCTATGCAGCATGAGCGAGGCAAACAAAAACACCCCTATCAGACACGACATTCCAAAGACTGAGAGATTACCTCCCAGGAGTACAAAAGCCAGACCTCTTTTTAAACAATGTTAAATTTTTTTACTACACACTATTATATACTAGATAGAAATTATTATAGCTTTTTATGTATCTTTTCTCTGTAGGCTATATGCTCCCAGAGGATTAAGAGCACATGTTTTAAGTCAAATAAACCTGTATTCAAATCTTGGATCCATTTCTTACATACAGTATGACCTTGGACAAATTACAACTGTAGTATTCTTATCCAAAATTTAGGTGAAATTATACTAATATTATGGGATTATTCTGTGATTGAATTAGATAACATATATGGAACATTTATCACACTATCTGTCTGGCCAGGGTAATAACTTAATAGATAGTTGCAAATATATGATTACCATCTTTTCTTTAATATCCACATGGATTATAATCAACATCCTAATCCTTTTATTAGGGAAAAAATGAGCAAAAATAACAGAAGGAAAAAAAAATTAAGTAACTCAGAGACTGAATCATTTCACTAAATATATTATGATCATATCCAATTTATAGTCAATCCACAAGCTACTAACTTTATGTTTTAGATTATTATTTCTAAAATAAGAGAGCTATGGTTATTAACATATTGAAAACATTGTGAGAGGAAAACTATAGCTAATAGGTATTTCTTCATTAAAGAAAATTTGTCTTTTAATTAAATTAAATATGAACATTTATAAAAGCAAACTGAAATCTCAAGATTAGTGATTGAATCTGAAAAATGAAATGTCAGATTTAGGAGCTCTTGCAAATGATCTTTTCCAACTTCCTTCAAGGTAGAAACTTTTAGAGTGCCTATGTCAAGGACACATCCAACTCCGCTTGGATACTTCCAGTCCAGACAAGAAAAAAGAAGCTTTGTTTCAAGGTGGATTTGGTTTAAAATATTATCTTAAAAAATCTATACTGGACTTCCAATGCCAGCAAAATTGTAAACAAGATAATGTAAAATCTTTCTTACTACCAAACTCCAAAAATGCATGATAAAATATAACCATCATCCTTGTGAAAGCTAAATTCTTAAGAAATCTGGGGAAATATCTAGGGACAAGAAGTGAAGAAAACAAACAAACAAAAAAAACAGAGTTCAAAACAAATGACCTGATGCTGAAGCTAAGATAAGAGTGTCGTTCCATCAGGTAGTCTACACATTCTTGGGCTAACACCTTGGTGGATATAGGAGACCAGATTATGGACCTACTTAAGGTGGAGAATGGGACCTCACATGAAAAGAAAAAAAAAAAAGGTTTAGGGTCTTGTAAGTGTATTTAATAATAATTTAAAAATTAGAGAAATAAGGAGGTGGGGAGGGAAATCTAATAGAACAGTATATGTATAAGGAAACTTCAGACTTAAGACCTGGGTAGGAAAAAAGTCTGCTCTGAGATTTTTACCTATAGACCTACCCTCTTTAAGGTTTAGAATTAAATTTAGACTATGCTTGGGAGTTTAGGAATCCCCAAACTAGGGGAAAAATAGTAATCCCAAATTATTTTCATACTGATGACACTTCTGTTATATCTATAATATACACATTCAAATCCACTCTTGAGGCATATATATTCCAACCAGGCCACAGAGAATTTCCACAGATAAAGTCCAGCTGAATATAACCTCACAATTCAATGTTATAAACAAATAGAGAGTTAATGGATGTATCAAACATTAGTGTTAAATCCCTGTGAACCCCAGACATAGAACTAAGAAATTAAACGTATGTTTAAAATTTATTAAAATGTAGAAGAAGGACTTATAAACCTAGAACTATAATTAGATGCAATAAAAAGCAAAAACGCAGATAGGAAAAAGATTCAAATAGAATATCAAGAAAGGAAAAATATATTCAGTGAAATTAAAAATTGAGTGGGAGAGTTAAAGAGCATTTTGCGTACTGCTAAAGAGAGCAGAGAAATGGAAAGATAGATCTGATGAAAGTCCCCTTTGTCATATAAAGTAACATTCACAGTTTCTGGGGACTAGGATGTGGATCCCTTTGGGGGCCATCACTCAGCCTGCCACATGAGGTAATAGCTAAGAATTTTCCAGATTTAACAAAACATAATGATAAACTTCATATAATGATCTTTTCCCATAGAACCAAATATTTTTGTTTTTAATTTAATATAATGATAATATAATACATTTTATTAACAGAGTAGAATTAAATAGAATAATTAATTAGTGAATAAATAAATCCACTTGTAGTTACAGACTGATTATAGTAAAACTACAATACCCAAAATAAAAAGCAATAATAATATTCAAAAGATGTTAGAATGATAACTTTAAAATTCAGAGAGAAAGCTAGCTGGCACTATAAACTTTACATGGTTAAGTTCTCATCAAAGACTCAGTGTAACATAAAGCCCTGTTTGACAAAGATTGTTAGGTATCATCTCATTCATAGATCTTCACAGAAAGAGATTGTAAAAGAAGTACTTTACAAAGAAGAAACTGAAAAGGAAGGAGTGAGATGTAAGAAATGGAAGAAACTTTAGAAATATAAAGGCGTGAGATATAAGAAACAGTAGTAGGCAGATAAACTAATAAAGCACAGGCACATCCAAATAATGATGGCATGAGGTAATTACAGTGACTGCTCATTGTGGAAATAAAATATCAAGCAATATGTGTAAAACTGAAGGAGTTCTGAGTTAATGCATTAAGACTTTTGTATTGCTTTAGAGTAGATAAGGATTATGATTAAATTTAAAAAGATAGCCATTAAGTTATATTAAAATTTGAAGGCTAACTACTAAAAGCATAGAAATAAAATATCACTTCTAACTCAGTAGAGGAGGAAGGTAAAAGCATAAATCTACAGCAGCTAGAATCCAGAAAAGAAGAAAATGACCCTGTCCCCGCAAAATGCATGATAAATAGGAAGCAAACCATAAGATAATAGAGACATGACAACAGACAACTAATATAAACAAAATAAACAGTTAAAAGTGAGAGATTTTTCAGATTGATCAAAAAAAATTCTTATTTGCATAAGGTACACCTAAAATATATAGATGTTCAAAATTCAAAGTAAAGAGATGGGGGGGGAAGGCAAAAAGTAAATTCTAATGAAAATAAAAGCTGTGGCAGCCCAATTTATATTAAATAGAGTTGAAAATATACTTAAGGATAAGAAGGGCCACAACACAATGAAAAAGGAATAATTCACCAAGGAAATGTAAAAGTTTTGGACTTTTCAGTACCTGATAAGACAGTCTCAAAATACGTTAGGAAATAAATTGATAGAATGACAAGGAATAATTGATTAATCCAAAATCATGCTGGTTAAGTTGAAACAAATGCTCAATTATTGGTCAATTACACAGAAAAGGACGGCAGGGGGAAGATGGCGGAAGAGTAAGACGTGCCTTCCTCCCCACAGATACATCAGAAATACATCTACACATGGAACAACTCCTACAGAACACCTACTGAACGCTGGCAGAAGACCTCAGACCTCCCAAAAGGTAAGAAACTCCCCACGTACCTGGGTAGGGTAAAAGAAAAAAGAATAAACAGAGACAAAAAATAGGGATGGGACCTGCACCAGTGAGAGGGAGCTGTGAAGGAGGAAAGGTTTCCACACACTAGGAAGCCCCTTCGCAGGTGGAGACTGCTGGTGGCGGTGGGGGGAAGCTTCGGAGCTGTGGAGGAGAGCACAGCAACAGGGGTGCGGAGGGCAAAGCGGGGAGACTTCTGCACAGAGTGGGTGCTGACCGGCACTCACTAGCCCGAGAGGCTTGTCTGCTCACCCGCCCGGTGGGCGGGGCTGGGAGCTGAGGCTCGGGCTTCAGTTGGAGCACAGGGAGAGGACTGGAGGCGTGAACACAGCCTGAAGGGGTTACTGCACCACGGCTAGCCGGGAGGGAGTCCGGGAAAAAGTCTGGACCTGCCGAAGAGGCAACAGACTTTTTCTTCCCTCTTTGTTTCCAGGTGCGCGAGGAGAGGGGATTAAGAGCACTGCTTAAAGGAACTCCAGAGACGGGTGCGAGCCGCAGCTAACAGCGCGGACCACAGAGACGGGCATGAGCCGCTAAGGCTGCTGCTGCTGCCACCAAGAAGCCTGTGTGCGAGCACAGGTCACTATCCACACTCCCCTCCCGGGAGCCTGTGCAGCCCGCCACTGCCAGGGTCCCGGGATCCAGGGACAACTTCCCCAGGAGAACACGGCACGTCTCAGGCTGGTGCAACGTCACACTGGCCTCTGCCGCCGCAGGCCCACCCCGCAACGTGCCCCTCCCTCCCCCTGGCCTGAGTGAGCCAAAGCCCCCGAATCAGCAGCTCCTTTAACCCCGTCCTGTCTGAGCAAAGAACAGACGCCCTCAGGAGACCTACATGCAGAGGCGGGGCCAAATCCAAAGCTGAGCCCCGGGAGTTGGACGAACAAAGAAGAGAAAGGGAAATCTCTCCCAGCAGCCTCAGGAGTAGCGGATTAAATCTCCACAATCAACTTGATGTACCCTGCATCTGTGGAATACCTGAATAGACAATGAATCATCCCAAATTGAGGAGGTGGACTTTGAGAGCAAGATTTACTATTTTTTCCTCTTTTCCTCTTTTTGTGAGTGTGTATGTATATGCTTCTGTGTGAGATTTTGTCTGTATAGCTTTGCTTTCACCATTTGTTCTAGGGTTCTATCTGTCCGTTTCTTTTTTTTTACTTAAAAAAATTTTTTTTCTTAATAATTGTTTTTTATTTTAATAAATTTAGTTTATTTTATCTTACTTTATTTTATTTTATTTTATCCCCTTTCTTTCTTTCTTTCTACTTTTTCTCCCTTTTACTCTGAGCCATGTGGATGAATGGCTCTGGGTGCTGCAGTCAGGAGTCAGTGCTGTGCCTCTGAGGTGGGAGAGCCAACTTCAGGACACTGGTCCACAAGGGACCTCCCAGCTCCACGTAATATCAAATGGCAAAACTCTCCCAGAGATCTCCATCTCAACACCAACACCCAGCTTCACTCAACGACCAGCAAGTGACAGTGCTGGGCACCCTCTACCAAACAACTAGCAAGACAGGAACACAACCCCACCCATTAGCAGAGAGGCTGCCTAAAATCATAATAAGTCCACAGACACCCCAAAACATAACACCAGACGTGGAGCTGCCCACCAGAAAGACAAGATCCAGCCTCATCCACCAGAACACAGGCAATAGTCCTCTCCACCAGGAAGCCTACACAACCCACTGAACAAACATTAGCCACTGGGACAGACACCAAAAACAATGGGAACTACAAACCTGCAGCCTGCAAAAAGGAGACCCCAAACACAGTAAGATAAGCAAAATGAGAAGACAGAAAAACACACAGCAGATGAAGGAGCAAGATAAAAACCCACCAGACCTAACAAATGAAGAGGAAATAGACAGTCTACCTGAAAAAGAATTCAGAATAATGATAGTAAAGATGATCCAAAATCTTGGAAATAGAATAGAGAAAATGCAAAAAAACATTTAACAAGGACCTAGAAAAACTAAAGATGAAACAAGCAATGATGAACAACACAATAAATGAAATTAAAAATACTCTAGAAGGGATCAATAGCAGAATAACTGAGGCAGAAGAACGGATAAGTGACCTGGAATATAAAATAGTGGAAGTAACTACTGCAGAGCAGAATAAAGAAAAAGAATGAAAAGAACTGAGAACAGTCTCACAGACCTCTGGGACAACATTAAACATACCAACATTCGAATTATAGGGTTTCCAGAAGAAGAAGAGAAAAAGAAAGGGACTGAGAAAATATTTGAAGAGATTATAGTTGAAAACTTCCCTAATATGGGAAAGGAAATAGTTAATCATGTCCAGGAAACACAGAGAGTCCCATACAGGATAAATCCAAGGAGAAACATGCTAAGACACATATTGATCAAACTTTCAAAAATTAAATACAAAGAAAACATATTAAAAGCAGCAAGGGAAAAACAACAAATAACACACAAGGGAATCCCCATAAAGTTAACAGCTGATATTTCAGCAGAAACTCTGCAAGCCAGAAGGGACTGGCAGGACATATTTAAAGTGATGAAGGAGAAAAACTTACAACCAAGATTACTCTACCCAGCAAGGATCTCATTCAGATTTGATGGAGAAATTAAAACCTTTACAGACAAGCAAAAGCTGAGAGAGTTCAGCACCACCAAACCAGCTTTACAACAAACACTAAAGAATCTTCTCTAGGCAAGAAACACAAGGGAAGGAAAAGACCTACAACAAAAAACCCCAAACAATTAAGAAAATGGGAATAGTAACTTACATATTGATAATTACCTTAAATGTAAATGGATTAAATGCTCTCACCAAAAGACACAGACTGGCTGAATGGATACAAAAACAAGACCCATATATATGCTGTCTACAAGAGACCCACTTCAGACCTAGAGACACATACGGACTGAAAGTGAGGGGATGGAAAAAGATATTCCATGCAAATGAAACCAAAAGAAAGCTGGAGTAGCAATTCTCATATCAGACAAAATATATTTTAAAATAAAGACTATTACAAGAGACAAAGAAGGACACTACATAATGATCAAGGGATCGATCCAAGAAGAAGATATAAAAATTGTAAATATTTATGCACCCAACATAAGAGCACCTCAATACATAAGGCAAATATTAACAGTCATAAAAGGGGAAATCAACAGTAACACATTCATACTAGGGGACTTTAAAACTCCACTTTCACCAATGGACAGATCATCCAAAATGAAAGTAAATAAGGAAACACAAGCTTTAAATGATACATTAAACAAGATGGACTTAATTGATATTTATAGGACATTCCATCCAAAAACAATAGAATACACATTTTTCTCAAGTGCTCATGCAACATTCTCCAGCATAGATCATATTGTGGTTCACAAATCAAGCCTTGGTAAATTTAATAAAAATGAAATTGTATCAAGTATCTTTTCCGACCACAACGCTATGAGACTAGATATCAATTACAGGACAGATCTGTAAAAAATACAAACACATGGAGGCTAAACAATACACTACTTAATAACGAAGTGATCACTGAAGAAATGAAAGAGAAAATCAAAGAATACCTAGAAACAAATGACAATGGAGACACGACGACCCAAAACCTAAGGGATGCAGCAAAAGCAGTTCTAAGATGGTAGATTATAGCAATACAATCCTACCTTAAGAAAAAGGAAACATCTTGAATAAACAACCTAACCTTGCACCTAAAGCAATTAGAGAAAGAAGAACGAAAAAATCCCAAAGTTAGCAGAAGGAAAGGAATCATAAAGAACAGATCAGAAATAAATGAAAAAGAAATGAAGAAAATGATAGCAAAGTTCAATAAAACTAAAATCTGGTTCTTTGAGAAGATAAACAAAATTGATAAACCATTAGTTAGACTCATCAAGAACAAAAGGGATAAGACTCAAATCAATAGAATTAGAAATGAAAGTGGAGAAGTAACAACTGACAGTGCAGAAATACAAAAGATCATGAGAGATTACTACAAGCAACTCTATGCCAAAAAAATGGACAACCTGGAAGAAATGGATAAATTCTTAGAAATACACAACCTGTCAAGACTGAATCAGGAAGAAATAGAAAATATAAACAGACAAATCACAAGCACTGAAATTGAAACTGTGATTAAAAATCTTCCAACAAACAAAAACCCAGGACCAGATGGTTTCACAGGCGAATTCTATCAAACATTTAGAGAAGAGCTAACACCTATACTTCTCAAACTCTTCCAAAATATAGCAGAGGGAGGAACACTCCCAAACTCATTCTACAAGGACACCATCAACCTGATATCAAAACCAGACAAGAATGCCACAAAGAAAGAAAACTACAGGCCAATATCACTGATTAACATAGATGCAAAAATCTTCAACAAAATACTAGCAAACAGAATCCAACAGCACATTAAGAGGACCATACACCATGATCAACTGGGGTTTATTCCAGGAATGCAGGGATTCTTCAATATACACAAATCAACCAATGTGATACACCATATTAACAAATTGAAGGGGAAAAACCATGTGGTCATCTCAGTATATGCAGAGAAAACTTTCGAAAAAATTCAACACCGATTTATGATAAAAACCCTCCAGAAAATAGGCATAGAGGAAACTTTCCTCAACATCATAAAGGCCATATATGACAAATCCACAGCCAACATCAGCCTCAATGGTGAAAAACTGAAAGCATTTCCACTAAGATCAGACCAAGACAAGGTTGCCCACTCTCACCACTATTATTCAACATAGTTTTGGAAGCTTTAGCCACAGCAATCAGAGAAGAAAAGGAAATAAAAGGAATCCAAATCAGAAAAGAAGAAGTAAAGCTGTCATTGTTTGCAGATGACATGATACTATACATAGAGAATCCTAAAGATGTTACCAGAAAACTACTAGAGCTAATCAATGAATTTGGTAAACTTGCAGGATACAAAATTAATGCACAGGAATCTCTGGCATTCCTATATACTAATGATGAAAAATCTGAAAGTGAAATCAAGAAAACACTCCCATTTACCACTGCAACAAAAAGAATAAAATATCTAGGAATAAACCTACCTAAGGAGACAAAAGACCTGTATGCAGAAAATTATAAGACACTGATGAAAGAAATTAAAGATAATACAAATAGATGGAGAGATATACCATGTTCTTGGGTTGGAAGAATCAACATTGTGTAAATGACTCTACTACCCAAAGCAACCTACAGATTCAATGCAATCCCTATCAAACTACCACTGGCATTTTTCAGAGAACTAGAACAAAAAATTTCACAATTTATATGGAAACACAAAAGACCCCAAATAGCCAAAGCAGTCTTGAGAACGAAAAACGGAGCTGGAGGAATCAGGCTCCCTGACTTCAGACTATACTACAAAGCTACAGTAATCAAGACAGTATGGTACTGGCACAAATACAGAAAGATAGATCAATGGAACAGGATAGAAAGCCCAGAGATAAACCCACGTACATATGGTCACCTTATCTTTGATAAAGGAGACAGGAATGTACAGTGGAGAAAGGACAGCCTCTTCAATAAGTGGTGCTGGGAAAATTGGACAGGTACATGTAAAAGTATGAGATTAGATCACTCCCTAACACCATACACAAAAATAAGCTCAAAATGGATTAAAGACCTAAATGTAAGGCCAGAAACTATCAAACTCTTAGAGGAAAACATAGGCAGAACACTCTATGACATAAATCACAGCAAGATCCATTTTGACCCACCTCCTAGAGAAATGGAAATAAAAACAAAAATAAACAAATGGGACCTAATGAAACTTAAAAGCTTTTGCACAGCAAAGGAAACCATAAACAAGATGAAAAGACAACCCTCAGAATGGGAGAAAATATTTGCAAATGAAACAACTGACAAAGGATTAATCTCCAAAATTTACAAGCAGCTCATGCAGCTCAATAACAAAAAAACAAACAGCCCAATCCAAAAATGGGCAGAAGACCTAAATAGACATTTCTCCAAAGAAGATATACAGACTGCCAACCAACACATGAAAGAATGCTCAACATCATGAATCATTAGAGAAATGCAAATCAAAACTACAATGAGATATCATCTCACACTGGTCAGAATGGTCATCATCAAAAAATCTAGAAACAATAAATGCTGGAGAGGGTGTGGAGAAAAGGGAACACTCTTGCACTGCTGGTGGGAATGTGAATTGGTACAGCCACTGTGGAGAACAGTATGGAGGTTCCTTAAAAACTAAAAATATAACTACCATATGACCCAGCAATCCCACTACTGGGCATATACCCTGAGAAAACCATAATTCAAAAAAAGTCATGTACCAAAATGTTCATTGCAGCTCTATTTACAATAGCCAGGAGATGGAAATAACCTAAGTGTCCATCATCAGATGAATGGATAAAGAAGATGTGGCACATATATACCATGGAATATTACTCAGCCATAAAAAGAAACGAAATTGAGTTATTTGTAGTCAGGTGGATGGACCTAAAGTCTGTCATACAGAGTGAAGTAAGTAAGAAAGGTAAAGACAAATATCGTATGCTAACACATATATATGGAATATAAGAAAAAAAAATGTCATGAAGAACCTAGGGGTAAGACAGGAATAAAGACACAGACGTACTAGAGAATGGACTTGAGGATATGGGAAGAGGGAGGGGTAAGTTGGGACAAAGTGAGAGCGTGGCATGGACGTATATACACTACCAAACGTAAAATAGATAGCTAGTGTGAAGCAGCCGTATAGCACAGGGAGATCAACTCGGTGTTTTGTGACCACCTAGTGGGGTGGGATAGGGAGGGTGGGAGGGAGGGAGATGCAAGAGAGAAGAGATATGGGATCATATGTATATGTATAACTGATTCACTTTGTTATAAAGCAGAAACTAACACGCCATTGTAAAGCAATTATACTCTAATAAAGATGTAAAAAAAAAAATACACAGAAAATATAACACTAAGTACGAAGAATATCTTACCAGTCTGGTTATCAAGCTTATTCTAATAGATTTATATATAACCCAAGGTATTACTGTCAAACACAAATAGAACCTTTATGAAAATTGAAGTAAGTTCAAGGCAAGTCTCACTGATCGCAAATAATCCATGAGATATAGATCATGTTCTTTAAAATGCAATTGAATCATTGCATTGTCATTAAAATCAATAACAAAAAGATGGTCAAAGTCATTGCATCATCATTTAAATCAATAACAATTATTATAGAAACAATCTCATGAAAATTCAAACACAAACATTTGAGTAACCCATGAGTCCAAGAAAAAAAAATACAATAAATTTTTATCTGTTTTAAAAATTTACCTGTTTAAATTTATAAGATTTTGAAAATTTATTTTTTAATTATGAAAAGCAGGATGCAAAGATTCATTTTCAATATTATCCTAGCCATGTAAAAATGTGCTTAATACAATATTTAGGAAAATTTATCCAAGGTGTTTGTAATGTCTTTTCCTAGGTAAAAGTATTATGGTTAATTTTTTTCTTTATATTTTTATGTAGTTTTTAATTCTCTCTAAGGAGCCTGTATGGGTTCTTTAATGTTAAATAATAAACATCTTTAAAGGTTTGAAAACAAAAACAAAATAAAGTTGGTTCTATGGAAAATAAAACTTTAAAACAAGCTAAATTCTTATGGTTCTAAGACTAATAGAAATGACTAAACTAAAGGTAAAGAAAAAGAAAGGAAATATAATACTAGAAATCACAAAGAAAACATAACTCCAGATAGAGGTTTTTTTTAACTATAATGTAATGCTATGAAAACTTTAAATTTGGAATGCTTATAAATTTACTTATAAATGTATAAATTTGAAGGCTTTTATAAACAGTTTACCCAAAGAATTTAACTTGCCAGGCTGACTCGCAAACAAATTAAAGATATGATTACACTTACAACTATTATGCATATTTAATCACTATTTAAAAATATATTCTATTCATATATCCTCAAATTACAGACCTAGATAGTTAAAAATAATTATATACTTAAAGCATCAGTAAAATTATTTTTAACAAAATTTCTCAAATATTTTAAAAAGGCTATTAGAGGAAAAAAATTATAGATTACCATTAAGTTGCATCTACCCAAGTTTTAATACTAGACAATATACATTAATGTAATTTCTCATGAGAAATTAAAGATGAAAGAAACATAAATACATCAATAGATACAGAAAAACCCAACATATATTAATGGTAAAACTATAATCAAAATAGGAATAGAAAGAAAATTCCTTAACCTAACAAAGTGATAGTCACTAAAACTCTAGTAAATATTATATCTAACGGTGAAACATTAGAAGCTTTTTATTTCCTAAGTCAGGATCAAGACAGGCGTGCTTACTATCATTGTTTCTAATTCATTGCTTGGAGGGACTAGCTAATATAAATAAACAATACAAAGAAATAAAATATATTTGGATAGAAAAAAGGAAATAAAAATCTAATTTTTCAGGGATAGTATGATTGCATAGGAAACCCAAGAAAATTTACAAATTATTAGAATCAATAAGAGCATTAAGCAAGTATTCTGGGCACAAATTCAATATACAAAAGTGAATTAGAAAATGTAATGCCAAAATCTTCATTTAAAAGTGGCACAAAGACTGGCATGAATACAGTAATTAATTTCACAAAAGATGTTCAACTTTTACGTAGAAAACATTAAAACTATGTTGGGAGACATAATGAAGACCAAACAAATGAAGCAATGTAATGTGCTCATGGATGGAAAGACTCACTATTATTAAAACATTTAGTTTTCCTAAATTAATATATTAATTAAATGCAAATCTAATTTAAAAAATAGGTTTTTCATGAAATTTGACAAGTTTACCCTGAAATTCATATGGAAATACAAAGGCCAATATTGGCCAAGAAAATTTTGAGGAAGTATAAGGTGGGAAGATTTGCCATATCAAGCTTCCAGAAGTATTATCACAAAATTATAATTATAAAATACTGTGGTATTGGTGTAAAAAATATTTTTCTGAAACAGAATGGATTACTTAAAAACAGGCCCCTTCAACTTACTATAATAATAACTTAGTAATAGCAAATTACTATATTCCAGAGGTAGTATTGCACAACAGAAAGGAATTAACAAAAACAACAAATAGGACAAATGATTTTGCATCAATTATATCTGTACCTCACATAAATTACAAAAATTAATTAGAATTTAAAATCTAAATGTCAAAAGAATAATTTTCAAAAGAAGAAGATAATATAAGAAAAGATCTTGGGGCTTCCCTGGTGGCACAGTGGTTGAGAGTCTGCCTGCCGATGCAGGGGACACCAGTTCATGCCCTGGTCTGGGAAGATCCCACATGCCACGCAGCGGCTGGGCCTGTGAGCCATGGCTGCTGAGCCTGCGTGTCCGGAGCCTGTGCTCCGCAACGGGAGAGGCCACAGCGGTGAGAGGCCCACGTACCGCAAAAAAAAAAAAAAAAAAAAAAAAGGAAAAAATCTTAATGAACTTCAGGGAAGGCATAAATGTATAAGCTGTGAAGGGAGAAAAACACATTTGATTACATCTAAATTAAAAATTTTTATGTATTAAATGATATTCAAAGCATAATGAAAAAATGTATTTTGCTTTCACTATCTACCTGAGAATTTCTGAATTTTAACTTCTTGTGCTGTGTACTTTTTACTATCAAACCAACAACACAAGACAGCAAATACATTGTATAACTTCATTTAAAATTCTATTTTTTTGGAACATATTCTATGCCAAAGTCTTTGTGACACATAGACAGCAGTGCTTTAACAAATCTTATTTACACTGCCTTCCACCCAACCTATTGCCTTTAGTGGTTACAATTATCCTCAAGGATGTATATTATTTCAAAGCTTTAAATTTTTATTTTAAAGGCTTCAGCAAGGGAGTTTTGATTTCAGATCCCTGAGCTTTGGAGCTGAATTTGTGTCTTGAGAATGTGATGAGGTGCTGTCTAGTTTTTATTTGATGGAAACGTTATTTTATTTAGAATGCCCAGTAATGCCACCTGCTCACCAAACCCACAACAGAATGGCTCTATCAAAAGATTCAAAACACCTTGATGTTAATTTGCTATGTCTATCTTTTCCTTATTTAGCTCAGACTCTTCTTTGGTAATCTTCCTAATTGAGTGTTTTCTTCACTGGGCAAATTCCCAGCTTGAGTCACATTTGTTATTCTGAACGAAACTGATTATTTCCATCCGTGTTTATACATGTATGGTTAGCTTATAAAGTTCAGGGAGCATGTGTGTGGGAGAATGTAGAAATGTTTATGTATATGCTTGTATGACTGTTGTCACTTACCATACATATACATAAACAGCTTTGAAAGAAAACCAATAGATTCTGTTCCTGCTCTCTTCACACTGTAAACTTTCCAGTATAATCTTGTTTCCTCCTATAGACCTCGTCCTAGTTTGTCTTTTCTTTATCTCAAAATTCCTGGGCTGTCAAGCCAAGTTACTCTTAAAAGGACTCTGGGAATTTCAGTCAAGAGAAAGATATATTAAAGAATCATTATTCAAACATAAAAATTTAATAAAAATGTTAACAAGGTTTCCCCAAGGTGGGGCTGTTTATTGCTTACAGTTTTGTTTTGTTGTATTTTTTTAACAACACAATTACATGTCAGGTATAACTTATAGCACTTGCTATTAAAGAAAATGAAAATGTGGGTGAAAGAGAACACAGTCCCCCAAACATTATACACACAACTTTCTTTCCTATGTAATTTTAAACTCTTTTAATTTTTCTCCAGTTTCAAAGGGAAGTTCAAATATGAATGATGGCAGTGGTTTTTTCTTTAATTCATGACAGCTAATCTTTACTTTGGGCTTTGCCAGTCACATCTAACTATGTCTCATTGCATGTGCCCTGACACAATACATCATAGCCAAGGTGATCCAATATCGTGTGACACTTTTTATAAAAAGGATATTAAATGGTGGCAGAAGATACACCTGAAACACGTCAACGTGGGCCCACGGGGCATTGTTCTTCACTAATAGTTTGCTCTCTCAGGGTCTGGCTAGAAGAATTACTATTGTCCTTTATATATAAACATCCTTATCCAAATAGTCTCCTCTTATGCCTAATATATGCATTCCTGCCATATGAAAGCCACTTGCTTAAGCTGCTTTTCTGTCTATTTGTAGTCTGTTCAGGCACACAGTCCCCAGCAGGAGTCCAGCTCCATGATTCATTGCCTCAGATTTCCTATGGAGCTTACATGATGCTCGCTCAGCCCCATACGGTTTTGTATCCATTATAACCAGGGACAAGTAAGCAGGGCTCAGGAGTCTGAGCATCCATCTAGGAATAGCTCCCTGACGCCTTGCTTTACTCACAATAAATGAACAATGAATTCTTTACATGCTAACCCCGTGTGGTGAAGAGAAATTATAGGAGCTTACTTGAGTTAGATAAGGGAAGAAGCATTTAGAGTGAAGCTCCTTAAATGAGCAGGTCAATAACTAGTTTACAGAGACCAGGGCACCTGGCTAATGGGAGAATAAAGAATTATACTTGTCACAGAAAAAGAAAGATGCTGTTCTGGTTTAGTGCTAAATAATTACATTCATTATACCGAGAAAGCTCTGCAAGTGGTCGGCTGCACTAGTTAATTCATTAGCAAAACTAATCAGCAAACCACAAACAACAATCGGGGGTAAATTTAACCAATTCTAATGGAAGGTTTGGAAAAACAAGATTTTCCTTATACTAGAGAGGAAAATTATGCTGGAAAACTGCACACATAATTGTATGTATCTTCTTACTTTGTCCTGAGTTTCAATGTAAAAGAAGGAAATCATAGCTAAGGCAGAGAGAGGACATGTGTACAAATGATAAGTTCACTGAATTATTTCAGATGACCTAAAATATCCCAGAGTTTCATTGTTAATCCTGACAATGTATAGAAAACAGACTCCAACAACAAGGGGTTTTCCACTATCTACTTTATGGGATCTTTGATTGTATAAATAAACATAATATGTATGTTTTATGTAATATATAATAACTATAGTTTAATACTCAAGAGTTAATAATATAACTTTGACTCATAATCAAGAGAAGCTTGGAGTAGTTTTACCTATTTACCTAACCACTTGAGGATTAAGTGGTTGATACAAAACTCCAGTGTAATTAGAATGGTTTTCATTCTGACTTTTATGCAATTAATTTGCTCATTTGTGCATTCAATATGCATCATAACTTTAGACAAAAATCCTGCTGAAGAAACAGCAAGTTGCCTTGGTGGAGGCAGAAAAGCTTTTAGATACTACTGGGCACTAAGACCCTCCTTCTCAAAATGAATTCTTTTCTTTTATTTCTGGAAGGAAGACATTTTTTTTCTGTCTTTTAGAAAGGAAGAAAGAATTCAAGTATACAGTGCTAGGAAAGAAGGTAAGATTGAGGGATAAATTCTAAAGGGTTTACTGACCCTGGTAGGTTTATTCTGTGTCACCTCAGAGCAGCACTCTTTGTTTACACTTCCTAAAACACTGTTCAACTAATCTGTTTTTTGGGGATTTTTTGAATTTTTGAATTCTATTTAATTTTTTTTTTTATACAACAGGTTCCTATTAGTCATCCATTTTATGCACAACAGTGTATAAATGTCAAACCCAGTCGCCCAATTCATCACACCACCACCCCGCCGCTTTCCCCTCTTGGTGTCTATACATTTCTTCTCTACATCTGTGTCTCAACTTCTGCCCTGCAAACCGGTTCATCTGTACCATTTTTCTAGGTTCCACATATGTGTTAATATACGATATTTGTTTTTCTCTTTCTGACTTACTTCACTCTGTATGATGGTATCTAGATCCATCTAAGTCTCTACAAATGACCCAATTTCGTTCCTTTATATGGCTGAGTAATATTCCGTTATATATATGTACCACAACTTCTTTAACCATTCATCTGTCAATGGGCATTTAGGGTGCTTCCATGACCTGGCTATTGTAAATAGTGCTGCAATGAACATTGAAGTACATGTGTCTTTCTGAATTCTGGTTTTCTCTGGGTATACGTCCAGTAGTCGGATTGCTGGATCATATGGTAATTCTATTTTTAGTTTTTTAAGGAACCTCCATACTGTTCTCTATAGTGGCTGTATCAATTTACCTTCCCACCAACAGTGCAAGAGGGTTCCCTTTTCTCCACACCCTCTCCAGCATTTGTTGTTTGTAGATTTTCTGATGATGCCCATTCTAACTTGTGTGAGGTGATACCTCACTGTAGCTTTGATTTGCGTTTCTCTAATAATTAGTGATGTTGAGCAGCTTTTCATGTGTTTCTTGTCCATCTGTATGTCTTCTTTGGAGAAATGTCTACTTAGGTCTTCTGCCCACTTTTTGATCGGATTGTATGTTTTTTTAATATTGACCTGCATGAGCTGTTTATATATATTGGGGATTAATCCTTTGTCTGTTGATTCATTTGCAAATATTTTCTCCCATTCTGAGGGTTGTCTTTTCATCTTGTTTATGGTTTCCTTTGCTGTGCAAAAGCTTTGAAGTTTCATTAGGTCCCATTTGTTTATTTTTTGTTTTTATTTCCATTACTGTAGCAGGTGGATCAAAAAAGATCTTGCTGTGATTTATGTCAAAGAGTGTTCTTCCTATGTTTTCCTCTAAGAGTTTTACAGTGTCTGGTCTTACATTTTGGTCTCTAATCCATTTTGAGTTTATTTTTATGTATGGTGTTTGGGAGTGTTCTAATTTCATTCTTTTATATGTAGCTGTCCAGTTTTTCCAGCAGCAATTATTGAAGAGACTGCTTTTTGTCCATTGTATATCCTTGCCTCCTTTGTCATAAATTAGTTGACCATAGGTGTGTGGGTTTATCTCTGGGCTTTCTATCTTGTTCCATTGATCTATGTTTCTGTTTTTGTGCCAGTACCGTACTGTCTTGTTTACTGTAGCTTTGTAGTATAGTCTGAAATCAGGGAGCCTGATTCATCCAGTTCCATTATTTTCCATCAAGATTGCTTTGACTATTCTAGGTCTTTGGTGTCTCCATACAAATTTTAAGATTTTTATTCTAGTTCCATAGAAAATGTCATTGGTAATTTGATAGGGATTGCATTAAATCTGTAGAATGCTTTGGATAGTATAGTCATTTTCACAATATTGACTCTTCCAATCTAAGAACATGGTATATCTCTCCATCTGAGTGTATCATCTTTAATTTCTTTCATCAATGTCTTATAGTTTTCTGCATACAGGTCTTTTGTCTCCCTAGGTAGGTTTATTCCTAGGTATTTTGTTCTTTTTGTTGCAATGGTAAATGGGAGTGTTTCCTTAATTTCTCTTTCAGATTTTTCATCTTTAGTGTATAGGAATGCAAGAAATTCCTGTGAATTAATTTTGTATCCTGCAAGTTTACCAAATTCATTGATTAGCTCTAGTAGTTTTCTGGTGGCATCTTTGGGATCCTCTATGTATAGTATCAAGTCATCTGCAAACAGTGACAGTTTTACTTCTTCTTTTCCAATTTGTATTCCTTTTATTTCTTTTTCTTCTCTGATTGCTGTGGCTAGGACTTCCAAAAACTATGTTGAATAAAAGTGGTGAGAGTGGACATCCTTGTCTTGTTCCTGATTTTAGAGGAAATGCTTGCAATTTTTCACCATTGAGAATGATGTTTGCTGTGGGTTTGTCGTATATGGCTTTTATTATGTTGAGGTAGGTTCCCTCTGTGCCCACTTTCTGGAGAGTTTTTATCATAACTTGGTGTTGAATTTTGTCAAAAGGTTTTTCTGCATCTATTGAGATGATCATATGGTTTTTATACTTCAATTTGTTAATATGGTTTATCACATGGATTGATTTACGTATTTTGAAGAATCCTTGCATCCCTGGGATAAATCCCACTTGATCATGGTGTATGATACATTTAATGTGTTGTTTGACTCTGTTTGCTAGTATTTTGTTGAGGATTTTTGCATCTACATTCATCAGTAATATTGGTCTGTAATTTTCTTTTTTTGTGGTATCTTTGCCTGGTTTTGATATCAGGGTGATCGTGGACTCATAGAATGAGTTTGGGAGTTTTCCTTCCTCTGCAATTTTTTGGAAGAGTTTGAGAAGGATGGGTGTTAGCTCTTCTCTAAATGTTTGATAGAATTCACCTGTGAAGCCACCTGGTCCTGGACTTTTGTTTGTTGGAAGATTTTTCATCACAGTTTCAATTTCATTACTTGTGTTTGGTCTTTTCTTATTTTCTATCTCTTCCTGGTTCAGTCTTGGAAGATTATACATTGCTAAGAATATGTTCATTTCTTCCAGGTTGTGCATTTTATTGGCATAGAGTTGCTTGTAGTAGTCTCTTAGGATGCTTTTTATTTCTGTGGTGTCTGTTGTAACTTCTCCTTTTTTATTTCTAGTTTTATTGATTTGAGTCCTCTCCCTCTTTTTCTTGATGAGTCTGGCTAATTGTTTATCAATTTTGTTTATCTTCTCAAAGAAACAACTTTTAGTTTGATTGACCTTTGCTATTGTTTTCTTTGTTTCTATTTCATTTATTTCTGCTCTGATCTTTATGATTTCTTCCCTTCTGCTAACTTTGGGTTTTGTTTGTTCTTCTTTCTCTAGTTCCTTTAGGTGTAAGGTTAGATTGTTTATTTTAGATTTTTCTTCTTTCTTGAGGTAGGCTTGTATAGCTATAAAATTCCCTCTTAGAAGTGCTTTTGCTGCATCCCATAGGTTTTGAATTGTCATGTTTTCATTGTCATTTGTCTCTAGGTATTTTTTGATATCCTCTTTGATTTTTCAGTGATCTCTTGGTTATTTAGTAATGTATTGTTTAGCCTCCAAGTGTTTGTGTTTTTTACGTTTTTTTCCCTGTAATTCATTTCTAATCTCATAGAGTTGTGGTTAGAAAAGATGCTTGATATGATTTCAATTTTCTTAAATTTACTGTGGCTTGATTTGTGACCCAAGATGTGATCTATGCTGGAGAATGTTCCGTGCACACTTGAGCAGAAACTGTAATCTCCTTTTTCTGGGTGGAGTGTCCTGTAAATATCAATTAAATCTATCTAATCTATTGTGTCAATTAATGCTTCTCTTTCCTTATTTATTTTCATTTTGGATGATCTGTCCATTGGTGTGAGGTATTAAATTCTCCCATTTTTATTGTGTTACTATCGATTTCCTGTTTTATAGCTGTTAGCAGTTGCCTTAGGTATTGATGTGCTCCTATGTTGGGTCCATATATATTTATAATTGTTATATCTTCTTCTTGGGTTGATCCCTTGATCATCATGTAGTGTCCTTCCTTGTATCTTGTAACATTCTTTATTTTAAAGTCTATTTTTTCTGTTATGAGTATTGCTACTCCAGCGCTCTTCTGATTTCCATTTGAATGGAATATCTTTTTCCATCCCCTCACTTTCAGTCTGTATGTGTCCCTAGGTCTGAAGTGGGTCTCTTGTAGACAGCATAAAGATGAGTCTTGTCTTTGTACCCATTCAGCAATCCTGTGTCTTTTGGTTGGATCATTTAATCCATTCACATTTAAGGTAATTATCGATATGTATGTTCCTATGACCATTTTCTTAATTGTTTTGGGTTTGTTTGTGTAGGTCCTTTTCTTCTCTTGTGTTTCCCACTTAGAGAAGTTCCTTTAGCATTTGTTGTAATGCTGGTTTGGTGGTGCTGAATTCTCTTAGCTTTTACTTGTCTGTAAAGCTTTTGATTTCTCCATCGAATCTGAATGAGATCCTTGCTGGGTAGAGTAATCTTGGTTGTAGGTTCTTTCCTTTCATCACTTTAAGTATGTCATTCCACTCCCTTCCAGTGTGTAGAGTTTCTGCTGAGAAATCAGCGGTTAACCTTATGGGAGTTACCTTATATGTTATTTGTCATTTTTCCCTTGCTGCTTTCAATAATTTTTCTTTGTCTTTAATTTTTGCCAGTTTGTTTACTATGTGTTTCAGCTTTTTTCTCCTTGGGTTTATCCTGTATGGGACTCACTGCATTTCCTGGTCTTGGGTGGCTATTTCCTTTCCCATGTTAGGGAAGTTTTCGACTATAATCTCTTCAAATAATTTCTTGGGTCTTTTCTCTCTCTCTTCTCCTTCTGGGACCCCTATAATGTGAATGTTGTTGCATTTAATGTTGTACCAGAGATCTCTTAGGCTGTCTTCATTTCCTTTCATTCTTTTTTATTTATTCTGTTCTGCAGCAGTGAGTTCCACCATTCTATCTTCCAGGTCACTTATCCATTCTTCTGTCTCAGTTATTCTGCTATTGATTCCTTCTAGTGTAGTTTTCATTTCAGTTATTGTATTGTTCATCTCTGTTTGTTTGTTCTTTAATTCTTCTGGGTCTTTGTTAAACATTTCTTGCATCTTCTCGATCTTTGCCTCCATTCTTTTTCCGAGATCCTGGATCATCTTCACTATTATTATTCTGAATTCATTATTCACTTCATTATTCTGAATTCTTTTTCTGGAAGGTTGCTTATCTCCACTTCATTTAGTTCTTTTTCTGAGGTTTTGTCTTTTCCTTCATCTGGTACATAGCCCTTGCCTTTTCATCTTGTCTATCTTTCTGTAAATGTGGTTTATATTCCACAGGCTGCAGGATTGTAGTTCTTCTTGCTTCTGCTATCTGCCCTCTGGTGGATCCTAATCTGTTGAATTCATGGTAAAATCACTGATTTCATCCATTACATATATTAGAGTCATCACAGATTTTTACCCAAATAAATCACGGTCTATGGTAGGATCTTTGTAGAGTCCAAAAGTTCCTTGATAGTCTCTAGAATCAGTGTAATGAGATAATTGCAGTCATCACTGACTTATCTCTTCAAGCAAGAGCACCTCTGCCAACCAAATGCTGAGAGGAACAATGATATTAAACAGTTTTTTCTTTTCTTTTTTTTTAGGCTCTGTATTCCAAAAAAATTGGAGGAGTAAGTAGGAAGTTCATGGTTTCTACTATTCTCTAGCCCAGGGTTTCTCAACCTTGGTACTACTAACCTTGTGGCCCAAATAGTTCTTTGTTATCATGACTGCCTTGTGTGTTATAGGATGTTTAGCAGCATTCCTGGCTTCTACCCTCTAGAGGCCAGTAGCAACCCCTTCAAATTGTGACAATCAAAAATGTCTCCAGACATTGCTGACTGTCCCTTGGGTGGCCAAATCTCTCCCCTTCCTCCCCACCTCTCCTTCTCCCATTAATAACCATTGCTGTGGTCCCATCATCCACTGTTTTTGTAGGCATAGCCCATACTTCAGGGCCCCTGGGCTGGGCTCTCCCAGATCTCTCTAACTTTGTACACCTTTCTCCATCTAACTGCCATTCTTCTTGCTCCCTAGTCCACTTGGTCATCCTTCACACTTGAGTTTCCATCAGTTCTATACTGAGTTGGTGCCTCTTCACTGAACTCTCACATAAATATCTTTATGGAAGTACTTGGTCTCTTTTTAATTATTGATTTACCTGTTCGTGCCACCAGACTATAAACTCC
The DNA here is from genome assembly GCF_039906515.1 of Pseudorca crassidens. Taxonomy (NCBI): domain Eukaryota; kingdom Metazoa; phylum Chordata; class Mammalia; order Artiodactyla; family Delphinidae; genus Pseudorca; species Pseudorca crassidens. Next base: position 84,263,330 of record NC_090297.1, on the reverse strand, counting down.
TTATGGGCAGGGAACATATTTTATATATCCTTAGATCCCAACATACTTCCTGGTGTACTGGGGGCAAATTCAAAGAAAGAGGAAAAGGAAAAATAATAAGGATGAAGGGAGAAAGTCAGAATGAAAAGTGGCTTATTAAATAATACCGTTAATGAGTAAATTTATGTAAGGGCATTTACAGCCATTATTAATGTGCAACTTTCAGGCCAAGTTAATAATAAATGTATTTTTGGTTTTTCCATACAGCCTCAAAATCAATTTAGTGCAAATAAATTGTTTAGGTAAATTTGCTAGCTGTGATTTGGGTTGTATACATGTGTTTGCCCTTCTCCTCCATACCTCAGCTAATCCCTGAAGCCCCTGGGGAATCTACCACTTGGTTCAAAATTGTGCCAAGTATTCTCTACTAATATTGAAAATTACTTTAATTTTGAGTAAAGATCCTAAGCTTTTGTGGAGGTTGACAGTTTTTGCCTTTGTCATTGTAGAAAGTTTTGTTTTGTTTGTTTGTTTTTTTCCGATTAAATTTTGCAATATGTTTGGTTTGGGGTTTCTTAAGCCTCATAGAATGGTTATATATATAACCAATTCTCATCTTGAATATTGCACTGAGAATTCTGCTTAGCATCTAAGGCAGACAATATTATAGTTATTGCATTTTCAAAAAGTTACAGCCTTTGAATAGAATGTCTTATAACAACAAGAGAGAAAAGGAGAGAGAACACATGGGAATACATGGTTAGAAGAACTAAAATTTACTTTTAATTGTGATCTCTGTTAGAGCAATTATTCTCACCTAGTTACCCCCAAACTGAAGATTAGAATCCATTATCACTTCCTTTTGCACTGTAGTCTTTCAACAGAATATAAATACACTGTTGAGATTTTTCTCTTCTTTCAGATGACTTTTTCATATGTGTAATAGTGAAGGCAAATGAGGAGAACACTAGTGTGGTAGACTGTATAACTGTCTCAAATATCCACTGCCTATCCTTGTTAGAGGATCATACCCTACCCCACTGATATCCTGTCTGGCCAAGTTAATTGCCTTGGTCAAGGGAATGTTAATGGAAGTGACCTGTGCTGCCAACTGAAGAGGTAACAGCTGTCCTGAGTTCCCTCATCAATTTTTCTTTCTGCAAAATAGCCAAGATTTTGGCTATTTTGTCAGCTGAGTCTCAGAATGAGAAGGTTATGGAGCAAAGATGCCTCTAATTCTTGAAAGACATGTTACATGAATGAGGAATTTTGCTGCTGTTGTAAGCCTGTAATGCCGTTGTAAGCCTGAAACTGTGTTTCCCCATTCATTCAACAATTACTTTTTTAAGTGTGTACTATGTGCCAGGGATCATTCTAGACACTGAGGCTGCACAAGTGAACAAAGCAGACAAAAATCTTGTCCTCATAGGACTTATACTCTACTGGAGAGAGACAAACAATTTAAAAAGTAAATAGTATAGTATGTTGGAAAGAAATAATATGATAAAAAAATTAATCAGAAAAGAGTAATGGGTAGAGAGGCTGGTAAGGGTTTCATTTTTTTAAAAAAGTGATCAGAGTAGGTCTTAGTGAAAGGTGACTTTTACTGTTCTTAAACTGTCTTTATTTCACTTTCTAACCTAAAAAATTTTTTCCAGGGGCTTCCCTGGTGGCGCAGTGGTTGAGAGTCTGCCTGCCGATGCGGGGGATGCGGGTTTGTGTCCTGGTCCGGGAAGATCCCACATGCCGCGGAGCGGCTGGGCCCGTGAGCCATGGCCACTGAGCCTGCTCGTCCGGAGCCTGTGCTCTGCAACGGGAGAGGCCACAACAGTGAGAGGCCTGCGTACCGCAAAAAAAAAAAAAAAATTTCCAGAGAATTTGAAAACAGCTTTGATTAATAGTTGTTTTTTTTTTATCACAGTATAACTTAGTAAAAGTTGCCTGAGGTATTTAGAATCATAAAATGTTTCTACAAAAATGCAATTATATATTTTTGAAAGATCAAATTTTCACATATTTTCATGCTTAAATATTGACTATGAACTTAAGGAAATAAATGAATTCCTTAAGAACATATCCTTAGGTGATAGGATGGATTGAAAGAAAGTTGTTTGAGAATGTGTCACATGGGACATTTTGGCAAGAATGAATGAGACGACTGACCATGAAGAGGAAGCTGAACAAAGAGAATAGCTCTCATATGACCTTGCACATTCCTCTTTCAAATTCCTCTCAAAGGATAAAGTGAATAAGATGGACCAAACATTATCCCAGATCACATACAAGAGGTTATGTCCTGAAGAAAATGCAGAAAGCAGGAGACATCTTTTCTACGACTCCATAATACTTCCCCAAACCATGACTCAGTCTCACTAAAGAGAACAAATAACATAAAGTTACTCAGACTTGTGTAGATTTATATGCCTGAAAGCTCTAAGGGTAAGCAATAGAAGGGGTAACTGCTCAATACCATTGCCCAGAGAAGCCAAAGGGGTTTATGAGGGTTATTATTAGAGCATAATTTTGTACAATCAATATACCAATTACTAATATCTTCTAATAACAATATTTAGATGTACTTAAGAAACATACTGGTAAAAAATATGACAAAAGATTGATCCTCGATGTATAAAAACATATTCAATTCAATATAAATACTCTAAGAGGTAAGTGAAAGAAATACAATTAGCTAAAATATTTAGGGAAAAACAGGTTTAACTAACAATCAAAGAAATGCACATTAAAACAGTGAAATAGTGTTTTTCTCCCCTCTTATTAACAAGGAATAAAAAGGTTTATATTTTTGGGCTTCCCTGGTGGTGCAGTGGTTGAGAGTCCGCCTGCCGATGCAGGGGACACGGGTTAGTGCCCCGGTCCAGGAAGATCCCACATGCCGTGGAGCGGCTAGGCCCATGAGCCATGGCCGCTGAGCCTGCGTGTCCGGAGCCTGTGCTCCGCAACGGGAGAGGCCACAACAGTGAGAGGCCCGCGTACCGCAAAAAAAAAAAAAAGGTTTATATTTTTATTTCCAGCAAGAGTGTAAAAGAAATTCGTAAGTAAATGAAACATGGCTATAATGTTTTTGGGAAATGATTTACAACAAAATAACAAAACTTTTCAAATATTATCAGTAATTATATTTCTAGGAATCTATCTTGAGATAATCTAAAAAGTTGACTACAAATTATTAATTGTTCTTTTGTTTGTAATAATTAAAAACTGGCAACAAATTATATACCACAGGAGAGTGGTTAATCGAGGCTTATGGAGAAACCTTTATGAAAATTTACCATAAAATTTCCTCTATTAAGATAAATAAGGGCACTGAATTATGCAGAGAGTACTAGATATTTATTGAAATCCTCTTTCTTGTCTTTCAGAGTAGCAGAATTCAAGCTGACCGCATGGTTGGTCAGCCACACACTTCTCTATTTCCCTTCATTTTGAGGTTCTTTCCAACAGAATTCACAGGAAAGTGGCTAGTGTCTAAAGACCTTCCTGCCAGCTGACCTGGTTGTAATGGTGACCCAGCTTGACCACAACAACGATGCCATAGGAGATGATGGAGCAGGTACCTGGAAGGAGCTCTAAACTCTTTGTGTGCACAAGGATTGAACTGCTCATCAACCAGGCACCTTGGACTATTGTGAGAGACCTAATTTAAATTATTTGATGTAGGAAGTTGGGAGGTTACTGTGGGGTCTTACTAAAACTAATAAATACAGAAATATGGTGTTGTTATATTATTCACTTATTCAATTACTTGTCATTTGTGTCTTCACTAGACCCAAAGCTATTAAGAACAGGGACATGATTTTGTTCACTATTGCATCTCAATATCCAGATTTCTGCCTAGAACACAGTGGGTGTTCTGGGAATGAATAGAAGAATTGTATCTATTTTTATAATATGGCAGGTAGAGGTTTTAAGATAGAAACATCTTGAAAGAGATGTAAACAATGATTATCTAGAGGATTATGGTTAGTTAATAAAACATTTTTCAAAACTTAAAGAGGAATTACGCTCACTCACTAGTAAGTACTTAGAATTTACCTCATGTTTATGATGTTTTTTTACCTTTGTATATCTTAGTGTTATGGATTTTTAATAACAAGTAGTTCAATTTGCCTGAATATAGTCAACTATGAATTTTCTAAATCTCCATTGTATACTTGTGGAGATGTAATCTGACTACTTGATTTTTAACTTAAAATACCATGTAGTTAAAAACAATGAAAGACTCCCAAAGAGCAGGTGACACAGACAATTCTGAAGATAGAATAGTTCTAAGAAGCATTATCTGATAAATTTAATTATACTGTATGAGAGTAAGAACAAAATAATCAAATACCTCAAGTACCACAGAACCAAATTAGCTCTTTATGCATTAAAATGCACACTCTGAACTATGCTCGTCATCCATTCATCATCTTGCAGCCCTAACCTGGCGCTTCCCCTTCATTCACTGTTTCCAGGTCCCTAGACCCAGGTGTCATTTGATGGCTGTGGGGTAGTGGGTCACCTCGAAACAACACAAGGTCTAGAACCAGGCAAAGGGTATGCCTTTTCTTTCTAGCTGCTTGAACTTGACAAGTCATTTCTCTGAATCTCAGTTTACTTGGTTGGAAGATGAAAATGATACAATAAATACAGGGCACATTGGATTTAACATTCATGGTTTCTACTATGAGAAAGAAATTTCTATTATGAGAAAGAAATTTCTCTTAGGTCTTGGACTTAAGAGAGAACCTTACCTGGTGAGTGTGCTTGCTGACCCATGAGCACACATACATTGCCAACACACCCAAAGCCAGACTTTTCCTATCACAATTTTCCCTCCTTACAAAACTGCACACTTGGGGGACTGAAATCTCAGAAAGCAATGCTTCAAAACGAAAACCTCAGAATCATTCTTCTCCCATAGCAAATCAACTAAATGACATATATTTTACTTCCTTAATCTTATCTCTCTTTACTCCATTCCCACTGCCTTCAGTAAGAGCTAACACCTTCATAGCACTTACTATGTGCCAACCACTTTTACCTATGTTTGTTCATTTAATATTTTTAACCTTAGAAGGCAGGTGTTATTGTTATTATTATTAACTTCATTTTTAAGTGAGAGAAGTGAGAGGCAGGGAGGTTAGGCAACTAGCCCAAGACCACATAGTTAGAGAATGGCAAAGCTGAATTTGCATTACTGCAATAGCCATTTAACTGGCCTCTCTGTGTCCACATTTGCCTCCCTACAAACCATTCTCTACGCTGCAACCAAAGTTATTTTTAAAATTAATCTTCAATCTCATCACAACTTTATCAGCATCTATATATGGCATCTAACTTTTTCTTCCTTTGCAAGGAGTGTTTCTGAAGGCATAGACACCTCAGCTCTGTGGACTTGGGTCTGATAAAGATAGTTCTGCAGAGAGTAGATGATGGTGTCAGAGAGTGTGTGGAAAGCAGATACAAGTGGGAGGCATACAAGGGAAAGCTATGCGACCATCAAATTCAGGGACTAAGAACAGATGTCCAAAGCCAGAGGACAGAAAACAGAGGGATGAGCATCAAATTGTGGCTGAGAAGATGTGGGAGCATTTCCAGCTAATACCCTAGGACAGTAACTGTTATCCCCTGGCTGGCTTTTCTCATCCCTAAGAGGGTGAGTAGCAGAGTGAGAAGAGCTACACGGGGCTGGGTTTGAATTCTGATTCCAACACATAGAGCAATGTAGCCTATGGCAATAGTTCAACTTTCCCTTCCGTAAATTCACTGGGTAGGTATCAGGGATAAGTCAGAAAATATACACTGCCTGGCATAAGATAGATTCAAATTGTGGTTATTAATGACTAGTTGGAAAGCATGAGAGAGACAGCTATGGGCCATGAATGATGTGGACAAAAAATATCTATATATTTCAAGGAGAAGTTCCACCTCTTCAATACACAGGGCCTTTACAGTCAGATTTACAACATATGTCAGATTTATAAATGATCACTAGATTCAACAGTCAAGCAGTAAGCTTATTGGTGTCTTTTGTTTTATTCTCAAGAGTTAGGCATTTGCAGTCGCCTGGAAGCCAGGTCTAATCTTTTATGTGGGGACATACTGTTGGCTATTTTGATTTGGCTGTTTCACTTCTTAATATCCATAAATTTGGGCTATTTTCTTGAGCAGAAATTTGAAGTTCTGACCTCCCCTAGTGCCCAGACTGTGCCAATTGAGGCCTAACCTTCCATGACTTACATAATTGAAATGTAGATGATGGTGACCACTCTGTGTCCTGAGAATCCCAAATAAGTGGAGGGTGTTTTATCACATGCCTTATGAGTCTCTGAAAATCTGGGTGTGGCAGAACGCATATTTGGGCTTTGCTGTCAACTGACTTTTATCCTAATCTTACACCCATTCCTTACTAGCTGTATGACTTTGGGCAGGTAAACTACCTCCTCTGAGCTTCCATTTTTTTTTCATCCACTAAATAGGACAATGACAGCTACCTCAAAATACTGCTGGGAAAGTTAATAAAATTTCACATAGAGCTGTGTTTAAGTCATCTTACTAGAGCAGGGACTCAGGGGATTCTACGTACTTCCGCTGTAAGCCTCTTTTCCGTAGACATCGTTTCTGCAAGCATTTTCACCAAATAACTAATTGGCAGTAAGGCAATTTTGCCATAAAAGAAAATAATAAAAAATATAAGAGGGACATTGAAAAAGACATAATGAAACATGAGAAATGAATAACAAAATTAAAAAGACTTTATTGAGGATACAAAATATTTGAATACATTTAAACTGTGCAGGATTTCCCTGGTGGTCCAGTGGTTAAGAATCTGTGCTTCCACCGCAGGGGGCACTGTTCGATCCCTGGTCCAGGAACTAAGATCCCACATGCCAGCACGGTGTGGCCAATAAATAAATAAAATGTGTTTTTACTGCAAAAATAACTGATTTTATTTTGTGAGTTGTACCTAAGTACTTGTCTTCCAAGTCATTTGTTCATAGTATTTTATACGTTTTTTTCTTGTTGATTTGTCTCCTCATTTGGCATTGAACTTTTTCTTTTTCATTAAAATTTCTCCCTTCATTAAGAGAGGTATCAATTTCCAAATACTAGATTGCATATTTGTAAATTTAGCTTTGTGTTGTGTTGTGAAAATCTCTACACTGTCCTTTGTTCTCTGCATATTGTCACGAGTTCATTGATAGACATTCCATATTTCTATGGGAAATGTGGGTTCAACTCTGCACCTTCAAATCACTGATGGATCTGCAGACTGATATGTTATCATTTTTCAATATAGTATGCAATCTGGCTTTACCCTCTCTTATTTCACACTTCCAGTGGGTTTTATCGCCATATTTTCTATCAAGTCTATCTACTTAGTTGTTATCCACTATTTTAAAACCACTATGTCTCCTCTTCACTGTATAGACCATTATAAGGGCTAAGATTTACATAATATAAAAATGGGAATATTGTGTCAATGGAGAAATGAATCCAAACTGTCAACCAGTTGAAATGAAACTGTCAACCAATTGTTTTATCTTTAATTAGTTATGTGGGAAAAATACTTGGGGCAAAGATGTCTATGGCAAAGATGTTTACAGTGAAATTACTGGACATGGATTCAGGGTACCCCAGGACATTAACCTTTAAGGGATAAGTGGAAAGAACACCCTCTGTGCTTATTTGCACCCTTACTCCCTCAGAGCCTCTGTTGCACTGTAGGGTGGTCTTCATGTGTCTTTCTGTCTGACCTAGACCATACCAGCCACATACCTTTGGAGTAAACCTTGTCTTATTTCTCATTTTTACCTCCACTGCTTAAAAAAAAAAAAAAGTGGGAAACATAGAAAGGATTTTAAATGTTTATCTAGTTAATATATCCACTGGGCACCAAATATTGTGGATTTTCCACCCTACTCTCCTTAAAACTCATTTATTTCTCCTGGTTTAATTCCTTCAATGTCTCATCAGTACTTTCTAAATGAAGACAAACCTCTTAGGATGACTTACAGAAGAGTTCTCCTTATGACTATGAACACAGCGAGGACAGGAACTGTGTTTTTTTTTCTTTTTCTTTCAACATTATTGAGATTGTCTACAGAAATAATCAATAAGCCAATCTATAATAGGAATAGAAAAGAGTTTTGTTTGAGCCAAACTGAGGACTATAGCCCAGGAGATACAGATTCATGAAGTACTTGAACTGTGTTGAGCCAGACAACAAAATGGGGGAGATTTATAAAGGCAAAACATGCAAAACTACATAAATTGTTTTTCAAGAATTAGGATTGGACCTTTCTAGAAGTAAGAGTGCTTGTTAAGCAAAAATTTCTTAGGGTCCAAAATGGTTTTAGATTACAAGGGGAGACCTTGAGACCATAGGTTGCAATGGACAGCTGCTATCAGATACTGTTTTGAAAAAGGCTGGGAGTATCCTTGAGTCTGATACAATTCAGAAAATTCAAATAATGCAGAGATGTGTCTGAAACCACATCCACAATGGCCAACCAGCTTCATTTTGGACGCCTGGACCACAGTTACTCCATTTTGATTTTTAAATGCATTTTTTTCTTTAATGGTTAAAGCAGGTATACAATGTATGTTTAATAGGCCACAAACAGGCTGTTTTGGTTAGCCTAAAGTTTAAGTTGAATTATGTATAAGCCAGAATGGCTTCCCCACACCTCAGTGTGTGAAAATTTCTTCCATCAAGGTATAATTAACAAAATTGCATGACGATTTGATTTACGTATGTACAATGTGAAAGGATTCTGGGGGCTGTGTCCTGTCATCTCTGTACCCTCATTGTCAGATTGTTAACCACTCAGTAAAAGTTTGTGAAAGTGTTTTGCATAAGCTATGGAGAATCCCTCATGTAATAGTAAGCCTGTGAGTATACTTGGTCACAAAGTCTTGTTCATGAGGCCGTGGGCTTGGGCTTGACTCCCATGAGGGCTTTTTAGCCTGTCATATTGACAACCAGAAATGATGCTCCAACCCCAGTGCCACTACCTTAAAAGTGGAAAACTAAGAACAAGTGTCCATGGGGACTAAAGCAAGAATAAATCTTCGTGGATGGAGATGACATTCTACATTGAAATATTTCAATATCCACTCGAACTCAGCAACAACGACAAATGATATCTAAAAACCTGTCACAGAATGAAATTCCAAGTCCAGGAGAGGAAAAAAAAAACTTGATGTGACAAAATGTATTTTTGTCTTTAAGCATCTGTGTACCGAGCAGCAAACAAATGTCTGGGATAGGGATGGACTAAAACATAGAGGGGCTTAAAACAGAATTTTCATGAAGAACCTGATTCTATCTGGTTTTCATTTTGCCTTCCAAATGGTGATTTACTTAAAGTTGTCTTTTGACTGGCTGAAGGCATATTTGGCTTTCTCAGAGTTGCCTGCTCAGATCAGCACTCCCTTAAAGCAGGGGTCCCTCCCAGGTAAACTTTTTCACCCCGCACTGGGTGCCACTCACATTCAAATGAAAATAGCATCTTTTGAGGACAATGGAAGAAGTTTTCAAAGAAAAGCCTATTGATTATCTATAGATGGATCAGCTTTTCAGCTTAACATTTAAAAGCTTCCTCCTGCCCTCCTGCAGAAAATTCATATAGAAGGTAAAAAAATCAAAGCCAAAAATAATTGTCAGAATGGATAATAAGGAAGATATTAGATTTATATATTTAACCTTCTTCCCTGGGCAAAGCTTGCAAGTTAATTATAGCTCCAAAAAAGCTCTTCTTGTACAAAAGTGTAAAAGAGATGGTTAGTTTTCATGTGTTTTGCTTTCCTTTTACTGTATATTTCTACTTTTTCTCCTTTTTAAAGTAAATTTTAACCCAGGGATCTGCACTGGATCCCTGTTTGTCTGGCTTTTGTTCTTGGCCAACTGCTGATTCATTAAAATTTAAAATGTTAATATATGCTTTAAATTTTACTGACAAAATTTGGCAGTAGAAATAGATAGATAGATAGGCACACACACATACGTACATATTTATGTTTACACATGCAAAGGCCGGCCAAGAAAGAAAGATTGTCACATAATCTTCTTTGTCTTCTGTGGCTTCACCCATACGAACAAACCTAGTAGATGAATTTCTAAGAATATGAAGCTTAATATAGCTGCTCAGAAAGGAATCAACGGCCTGTTTACTGCACTTATCGACAATTTGTGAAAGAAGAGACCAGAAATCAGTCTAATTACCAGAGTGCCAGTTGTGCTTGTTAACACCAGCTTTGTGACCAAATGTTGTTCCACAGTTGTCACATCATACGAGGGTTTCATTACTAACATAATAGTGAACAAGATCACATGAAAAGCTATTGATTGATCTGCCACACAAAGGAAGGACACACTTGTCTCTATTATAACACGTTACATCTTAGACTATAAGCAGCAGATGTAGCCCTGCCATTCCTTTTACTAGAGAAGTGTAATTTAGATACTGCCCTGCTTCTTTAAGTGTTTGCCAATTAGGCCCCCCTTTCTATTTGCATCTGTCATCAATGGGCTGAAGAGACAAGAAATTATCTTGCTCTAGTTCTTCCTGATCTTTAAGCCAGACTCAATCGATTCTCTTGAATTGAATCCTGGAGATGCTTGGGGCGTATACAGTGTTTATCAATTGTCATTTCTGGCAATAAAAACAAATGGCTGCTGCTTTGTGTTAGGTTGGTTTCATGTGTTTTCCAGGAGAGTTGGCTATTATTAGGCAATCCAGAAAGCGAAGAGGAGAGGAAGCCAACCCCTCTTGTGGTCTCTTTTCCCTGAACTGTCAGAGCTAGATGGCAGAAAGGTGCCTGTGATCCCAAGTGAACTAAAGTCACAGTCACCACAGTTCTTCGGGTCCTGCCTTTTTTGTTGTCTATCTGACAAAAGCTCCACACACCCTTCTACACAGTCCACAGTTTTCGAAGGAGCGGCCACCTTTATTTTTAAATAAGCTCAATGAATATCTGGATTTGTTTACCACAGAGCAAACACCTAAACAAGTCCACTGCATCATCTTACCTGATGATGAGTGATTTAGCAGGCAGAACCTCACTGGCTCCATTTTCCTCTTTATGCTTGCTGAACAGATACAGTTTAATGAAAAATATAAAGTACTTAAAATCTGTCTACCATTAATAGTTTAATTAAACTGACACATACTTCAAAAACAGAGCAACAGAAAACATTAATTTTGGTTATAAAGGGCATGGCATTATTAAAGTGCAATTAAAAACAACATTCACTTACAGTTAACAGCTAAAACAATTTAATTATTTAACACTGGATTGTCACTTATGACTAACTTCCCCTCTTTGATGTGGAGATGTTCTATGTCCCTGTTGATTGTTATGGTTCGTTCCCTGGAATTCCAAATAGGGTGGCATCCTCAGAGCAGGACTTCATTCCATCCCTGCTGGTTAGCACACATTGTGAAGGATGAAAATTTAACCGACTATTTTGTAGTGGTAACAGCTACCCTACGATAAATGGTGATTAGACAGCATATTGTGAAAGGTTGTACTTAGTCTGAAAACATTAGTCAAGGTTATGCTTTCTCTTCGGGCACTTTGAACAATAAGTGTTCAACGTAGTATAACCATTAAAGAACATGGATGGATTCTGGACCTGTGCTGCCTGGTTTCCACTTGAAGATCCCTAACTTCTCCCTAGGTAATCTCAGGTGACGTTTTCAAGCTTTACATGCCTCTGTGCCCTGGTCTGGAGATGGAGATAATAATAGCACTTATGTTAACAGGATTAAATGAATAAATAGATTTAAAGCACTTACAATGCTGCTTGACACATAATAAGCGCTCAAAAATGTTAACTTGGATCAATATTATTATCATTAAATTATGAGGATATAAATGAAAGTCTATTAAACATAACCTCAATCAGTCAAGGATTAAGTAGGCAAAAATGAAGGTTCTGTAACGAGGAGTAATCCAGCCATCAGGAGACCACTAAATGGTATGAGAAAAATTCCCTACTCAGTATCAAAACTGCCTGAAAATTACAGACACATCAAATGCCCGTGTATATTGCCCATTTGCACTTTTATCTGTCCTTATGAATCTGTATACCTACATACAATTGACAACACTTAAAATTTTGGATTCTCTGGACTTGAGGATATGGGGAGGGGGAAGGGTAAGCTGTGACAAAGCGAGAGAGAGGCATGGACATATATACACTACCAAACGTAAGGTAGATAGCTAGTGGGAAGCAGCCGCATAGCACAGGGAGATCAGCTTCCTGCTTTGTGACCTCCTGGAGGGGTGGGATAGGGAGGGTGGGAGGGAGGGAGATGAAAGAGGGAAGAGATATGGGAACATATGTATATGTATAACTGATTCACTTTGTTATAAAGCAGAAACTAACACACCATTGTAAAGCAATTATACTCCAATAAAGATGTAAAAAAAAATTTTTGGATTCTCTCCAGAAAAGAAAATATACAATCTAACACATGGAACCTTAGTCAATATAGATTGACTCGCCTCTGTTACAGATGAGAGCCCTGAGGACCACAGGAGTTACAGAAGCAACACGTTCAAGACCAAACCTGGCAACAGAGGCAGAATTGAGGTCTCCTAGCAACCAAGCTAATATTCTTTCCTCTATTTACATCATCTACTATTAATCTCCAAGGGTGAGAAATGGAGGTAAAAATGAGTTCCAGAACTTGTCTTTATATACAGAGTCAGAGGTCTTAGAATTGAGCACTGACTGAAAATTCTCTGGTGCAGGCAACATGTGTGAGATGTTTGAAGTATTACCGTACAGATATCAGGAAGACCAACCAAGAATATCTGAAAGGCAAGCTTATAGGGGTCCTCAACAAAAGATAGCAAAGAGCTGAGAAGAGAAATTTAGCAATTTAAAAAAATCTGGGATAACCTACTGAAAGAGGATGCACATAAAAACTTTATTCCTGTGACTGACGATAGTTGGTCAGTGGTCCTTAGTATACAATGTCTGAAAACTTAGCAAGCAGGGACAAAAACATTTAGATTGGTAGACTTTAGGGAAATGTATGCTAGTAGATTTTAACCCAAATATTATCTACTTGTCATAGCTTGAGTTAGCATCCGGGAGCAGAAGAACTTCATTAGTACCCTGTTAAATGGACTTAAATTAATGGTCCAGCATTTATTAACCACTCTTTGTGGATCTGTCAGAAACTGGTAGGCTCCTATTTCCTCATGTCCCTCTGCTCTCCAGATGTTCCCACCTGATTGCAAGTAGCTGTAAAGATTTGCTCATACCCTGAGATCAGTCTGGATGCTGATCCTTGTACATTTGTAAGTACTAAGATAGTCTAGACACCTCTTAGTACTTACCGATTTTTTAAAAATTTCTTTTATTGAAGTATAGTTGGATTTACAATGTGTTAATTTCCGCTCTACAGCAGTGATTCAGTTATACATATATATACATTCTTTTTCATATTCTTTTCCATTATGGTTTATTATAGGATATTGACTATAGTTCCCTGTGCTATACAGTAGGACCTTGTTTATCCTTTCTATGTATAATAGTTTTCATCTGCTAATCCCAAACTCCCAATCCATCCCTCCCCCCTCACCTTGACAACCACAAGTCTGTTCTCTGTGTCTGTGAGTCTGTTTCATAGGTAAGCTCATTTGTGTCATATTTTAGATTCCACATATAAGTGATATCATATGATACTTTTCTTTCTCTTTCTGACTTACTTCACTTAGTATGATAATCTCTGGGTCTATCCATGTTGCCACAAATGGCGTTATTTCATTCTTTTTATGGCTGAGTAGTATTCTATTGTGTATATAGTATTTGCCCGTTTTTCATGCTGGAACATCACACATGTGACCCTGTTCAGATCCTGAATTTCTTCATGCTGTACTTTTAGGCTGATTCCTTGACCCTTACTCCCTTTCCTCATGGAACTCCTTTCTTTTCAGGATCTGTCCCTCTTGAACTTCCTTGCTGCTTTCCACCTAAGATCTCAGGCCATGCCTTACCTCTCCATGTGCCTGTGTGATAATATCTATTCCTATGCCAAGTGGGAGGGGGAAAGTGACCCAAAGACATAAAAAAATTAAGGCCTACTGGCATGACAAACAGACATGAAATAATTGGATTATCAAGCAGGCTTTGTAAGGTGTTCAATTGCATAAGATGACATTTAAGCAATATAATAATTACAGGAGGAAGTGGTAGATAACCTGTATCTACCCATCCATGTCAGGATGGGCTTTCCAGAGGCTACAGGACTTGTGCTGATATCCAAAAGTGCTCAAGGTCTTCAGGCAGAAAAAAAGAAGGTGTTTCTGTATTAGTTGAATGAAATACAAGTGAGAGAAACAAAAAATAAGACAAAGAGACAACAGTAAGCGTAGGGATGGGCTGAAGGAAAGAAAGAGGGGTAGGAAGGACAGAGCTGAGTCTAAACTGAAAATTGATACTGAAAAGTACAGGTTAAAGTTTGACAGGGTATATGGAGCAGTTTAATGTCTAATCTGTTTTTTCAAATTTATTTATTTATTATTTATTTTTGGCTGCATTGGGTCTTTGTTGCAATGGGCAGGCTTCTCACTGTGATGGCCTCTCTTGTTTCAGAGCATGGGCTCCAGGCACGTGGGCTTCCGTAGCTGCAGCATGCGGGCTCAGTAGTTGTGGCGCACAGGCTTAGTTGCTCCACGGCATTTGGGATCTTCCTGGACCAGGGATCAAACATGTGTCCCCTGCATTGGCAGGTGGATTCTTAACCACTGTGCCACCAGGGAAGTCCTCAATGACTGATCTTTCTATTTAATTATTTCCATATCATAATCTAAGAATAAAATAAAAGAAATAAAAGCCATGACAACTGAGCCACAATTGGGCTTTAGGAATGGCCCAAGACTGTTAACACAAGGGGCTTTCTCCTGCAAAGTCCTCTGTCTAATGGGTACAGCAAAAGCATGGTAATGAATTAAAACAGGAGGCATGTGAGAGAGCTTCCTGTATGGGCTGTCCTTTCTCCCTTCACCTTATTGAGTGCATAGAGCTATTACAATTGTCCAACCCAATTTCCAGCAAAAAAAGTCTAGGTCAGCTGATTTAATTTCACCCAGACAATCTTGCCAGCTCACTCAGTGAATCAAACAATAATCCTTTAGTTAGTGGATCAATAAGAAATTAAGAAGCAATTAAAGAGAGATGAAAAAAACAAAAATTTACATCGATCTGGCAGTCAGGTTTTTTTCCTTAGAAAATCAAGGTTCAAAAACAATCAAACCCATTGTACTCTTCTTGCATTCTATCTGTTGGTTTGAAAATTTTTTAAATACAAAGTTAGTGAAAAAATACAGTAAGAATATGAGAACTTTAAGTTTTAAAACTCGAACAAGTAACATAATTACATTTATATTGGAATATAAAATGTCTTCTCTTCCCACTGATTTAAGCCATTAGCTAAATGGACACAAACATATTTTATGGAAATAGCTGTGACTGTGTAGAGATGCTATAGAATAAGAATCAGTTTTCCAAATAATCATTTCATTTGTAGCACAGAGGCAACATTTCAAAATTAAAACTGTCATTTTCAACTAACACCATGTCAGTGCCCACCTCTCTCCAAATAACCAAAGCTTAAAAGCACTACTCATTTCATCCACCTAATAAAACAAAAAGTTTTTTTTTTTAATAAGAACCCTTCATATGGTGTCCAGCTTTTTATCTTTCTTGGGTCTAGAAATTACAGTTGCAAAAGCTGGGAAATAGAAATACATACTTTGGTATATTTCTCCAACTGAAATGTTGGCCAACCTTTGATAAATTGTTTAACCCCACTGTGTCTTTGGATCCACCTCTGTTTAAAAGGTGAGGAACGTTGTTGCTTACCTATGAAAGTGGTGCTGGCGAGTGAGCGTTAAGTCTTTTAAGGGCTCAGAATAGAGACATAATATAACAATGAAATGGCGTGATTTTTAAAGCAAATTTTTAATTCAAGGATCATGATCTTCCAGACAAATTTCTTTGAGGAATAAAAGATGGCCCTTTCATTAAATGGGTCACGCATAA
This sequence comes from Pseudorca crassidens, assembly GCF_039906515.1. Lineage (NCBI taxonomy): Eukaryota > Metazoa > Chordata > Mammalia > Artiodactyla > Delphinidae > Pseudorca > Pseudorca crassidens. The sequence continues at coordinate 84,247,282 of NC_090297.1, read as the reverse complement.
CAACAGCAAACACAAAAGTGAAATAAAATGGCAAGAAAGTTAAATGGAAAAAACAATGCATGTGCCTTCTAGCAAAGGGCCTAGAAAGAAGCAAATGGGACTTAAGCTTTATTCTCAAGCACGCAGGCACACCCATTGTGCACTGCTGTTCTATTTCCCTGCTATGGAATAAAACAGCAGACAATTACTAAGCATTACCTATTTTATGGGCACTGACTGCTGTGCGGGCACTGACTTCAGAAGGTGCCGACGTTGGATGAAGTCTTGTATACCATAAATGACTGTATTTCCTCGTCTGTTTTAAAGGTGTTTTATTAGACAATATATGCCATCTTTATGTTTCACACTTAATCCTTCCAATAGAGAGGTATTATACAAGAAGCTGCGTGGGGCACGTAAAGACCTGTACACCTTCAGTAATGCAATTAAAATTGGCATTTATAAAAGTATATTTTGATTCCTAATCCTGTTTTTATAAGTGCGAAATCACATTAGAAAACAATGTGATGCTAATTAAAGCTTTGTCACCCATAATACCTTAGTGAATTGCATTTGTAATAGGCTCTGATGCAGAAGCAATTTCTGCTGGAGAAACTTAAGCAGAATATGTGACTACATTTCTTGTTACTCTATTAAAATCAGTGCTACTGTTGTGTATACTACTGCCATGTTTTTATCTCTAAACTGAACTTGAAATGTCATGTCATCTAAAGTTAAATTCAAAAACTGAAAAAAAAGTATCGCGTTATATTTGCATATGTAAAAGCCAATCAAAAGACCAGAGATACTATTAATTTTTACTGTATCAACAAATACTGCAGATCATATATGAATCCCACTTTGCAAAACTAAAAGTGGCTCTTGAGAAAAAAAAAAAAACTAATTGGACCTTGTTCTTATGTTTATATAAATTTACCTATAAGATGATAAAGTCTGAATGAAATCACTTTTTTATTCATACACAATTTTAAGCATATGAGTTTTTGTAGGATCCTCAGATCAGACCTAACCCACTCAGACCACGGTAATTAGTAAAATCCCAGCTATGATGGGCACTCAAACATAAATGCAGGCTCAGTTTCTCTGGATTCCAGGAGCCATCACTAGGGCTCTGATTATAAACAGAAGGAAACCACGTGGATTGGAATCCGAAAACCATCCAGAGCTTGCCTTGACCTTTACACATGGCCACTAACATTACTTAACAGCTTTATGAACATAAATGTCTGTGTGTATGCGTGTGCAATTTAAATAGTCCTTGGACTGTGCCATTAGTATACTGAAAATCCCTCTACAATAACAAGAAAAAAAAAACCATATCATTTTAATGACTTACCCAAACAGCACAGTTTCAACCATCAAGAATAAAACTAATATGGTCTGAAGAAAGCAAAATGGACACGGATAGTTAATATCTATGACAGTAATTACAAGGAAGTTTTAAACTCTTAAAACATCTCAGAAAGTGAGAGTACATTAAAAAAAAAAGTGAGAGTACATTAAAATTATTTTAAACTATTCAGATATGAATCCTCAAGGTCTGTTTCAACATGTGGTTATAGATAAACATCTAAACCATAAAAGAATTCCAGTCCAGTGTGTCTTCCACCCCTGCCAAAAAAAATCTATTTATATATGTAGATCTTGATCTTGATGAGTCAGAGAAATGGACAAATGAAGATATAAAAATTTGAAAGGGATGAAATAATGAAATTTTGACAAATGCCCACAGCAGATTTGACAGCAAACAAGTAACCCACAAAGTAACCAGAATGAGGAGGAATCAGTGAATATGGACAATGGTGCATTAGGGATTTTGAATCAGAAAGTTGAGCACAAGGCAAATAAAAATAGCCTGATATTTAATGGCAGTGTATGAACAATAGGTGAAAATGAAAGAAAACATCAAATGAACCCATATATTTGGAAGAAAGAAATGCTCGATGGTAAGATGAAGGATAGTGCAGGGGGAAGCTGGTATGAGACCAAAGGAAAAAAGTGCATATTTCATCTTGTGAGGGAGTGGTGGCCATTGAAAACACAACCCATAATTATAGTAAACCCAATAAACAAAGTAAACATAAAGAGAAGGAGAACTGGAAATAGAAAAAGGAAATTATGTGGTTATTTTCTTCCCTTTAAAGCTACATTGCTCTTCTTTTTGTATTCTGCTTTTCTCATCCTTTTATTTCTCTTCAAGAGGAAGAAACCAGCAAAACTAATTTACAATCATAGATTATTAGTATCCACAGTCCATCTGTTTAGTTTAACCACAACAGAATGTGTGAGAGTGTTTGTATTTGGGGAGAGACGGTCAGGCACTCTTATGTACCAATGAAACAATCTAACATATAAAACCCAGATTCTGTTCAGTAATAAATCCCACTGTCTATGTTATAATCCTGCTTGAAAATGCTCATAGGAATTCAACTTAAAGAATTCTCCTTCCTTTTTTTTTTTTAAGAAGTCAATTGTTTCTGCCATGAATATTCACAATACATGTCCCCACAAAGGACAGCTAACGCATCCAAAAGTGAAACTGGTAAACAGCCACTGGCAATAGAAATTTATGGAATTAGAAAAATCGGACTGGTTAAAATACATGACTGCATTCATTGTTGCAAAATGATTGGATTCATGTCTCATCAAATTTACATTGTGAAGACTGAATATAGTATGATTAGGCATTATTTTAACAACTACATTAAAATACAATTTAAAATAAAATGGCCCTTCATATCATACTAATATCAGTGTTTTAAATAACAAAGGGGATTTTTTTAAAAGAAAGGATTAGCATTTTGTTTCAATCAGTAGAAGCAATGAGATTCCAGTTGGGGTCTCAAAGATTCAGGATTTTATTAATATTCCAGAGATGCATTTGTGTTGCCTCTGGGTACGCTGAAAAGCCACTTAAACCACACTTAAAACAGCACTACAGGATCAAATTGATGTGCATCAACCATTTACAATAAAACTTGATTATTATAAAGGCATACATATTTGCATAATTACATGTTTGATTTTTTGATAATGCAGCATACAGGACAAAATGTGGCTTCATGTAGAAACACATCATCAAAAAGCACCATCTGCTGTAGTATTTAATGCACTGCACACTGATCAAAAATGTTGAAGATGGATATCCAAGTATCAAAAAGAAGAAAGCCTGAGTTGTATTTACACAGGCAGTATGGCTGGCTGGATCATGTAGAAAGGGGAAATAAAATTCAGGCAAAACATGGTATAAAAAGATAAGAGCCACACATCTTCAAACACGGAAATGAGTACTTTCATGAATGCAGGATAAGAGGTTTGGATATCTGTTTATATGATGTCATCCTTGCATTTAGTAAATTCTCAGATTCTAGATGCTATATTTAGAAATGAAACACTTTAGAATAATTGCTCATGAATAGGGTTATCCTTGGAGAGGCTTCCATTATGTCTAACAGTGGATTCAGAAAGGATAAAAGAAAAGGAAAAAAACCCGCATTTTTCATTGTGCATTAAAATGAGAGTAATAACAATGATTGCCTTGGAATTATAGGTGATTTTTTTCCCTTTCTTCTTTATGTTTTTCCCTTAAATAGTCTTCTTAATTTTTATGTAATGTACATTTAAAACCTGTATAAAATACAAAGTAAAAAAAAAAACAAATGTAAAAGTTAGAGATCTACTTTTTTTAAAAAGAACTGGTCTTAGGAGAAGAAGACAAAACCAAGAGAATACACACAAAAAATGCTAACATGAAAAACAAACTTTCAACTTGCTTTGCAGAGCACTTAGGAGAGTGGAAGACATACCTGTGGGATAAATAGAAACTATCTGGTCATTAAGGTGATGATGCTGTTTTACTATAGGTGAAATTAAGCTACAGATCATAAGATTCTAGTGTCAAAAATGGAGGTGCACTTCTCAAAAGGGAGAAATGACCTCTTCTTTAGAATTCCATTAGTTTGGGGTCTTCAAGAATTATTTAAAACCCCAAATAGTCTCATCTAGGTCTTTTGCTATGTGAGTCCCCAAAGAGGCGTGACTCAAGAAAAGGAATCTCACAAATGAAGAACAAGTGGTGAATTAAGGACATTGAGAAATAGTGAACTTGAAATGAATGAAATCAGTTCCTACCACTAGTTCCAAGCCAAAAAAAAAAAAAAAAGTGAAATATTACTCTAATCACAGATTTAATATTATAGACAGAAAACATCGTCTTATTTGTATTCTGTAACAAGCATTGGGAATTAACAAAATAAATGTTCAATAATACTACCAGTTTTGTCCAATTAGAAATGCCCTGGTGAAAGGGAAAGTGTTCTGAGGAAACGTTCTAAAAGCTTTTAGAACTTTTAAATGAGCTTTTTTCTCATTTTAAAACAAAATGAGAAACCTGGGAACCAAAGGGAGCAAGAATATAAATCAAATACTGGAAAATCCTGCACTTTGGAACTGGGAAATTCTAGACCTAATGCTCCTTTGACGTTGGCAGCTCCACACTCACTGTGTCCTGTCTGAAACCCACTGCAGGAAGTTCTAACCATGCAAACAGAAATGGTCACATAGACACCCTCGAAGGTGAAAGAAGGCTCATGGGCAGGAGCTGGCTGCTCTCTGTGGATATCTTGCATGCTGACCATGGACCCGAACATCAGAGAGGACAATGCACAAGGACCATAGCTACAGACACCACCCAAGCATATCTTATGTCTTACAGCTGTGTCCAAATCGGCTGTCTTGATAAGAGAATTTTTTGACTAACACTCCTTTCTTTAGACCTGGAATGTGTGTGTGTGTGTGTGTGTGTGTGTGTGTGTGTCTGAAGAAAAGCACTTGGAAATATGTCCTGGCTCACTAAAAAAAGATGAAATCTTTTTTTGTTTTTGCCTATAAATATTAGTATTAGACTCCCTTTTAGGGGGTTCACCACTTATTTTTGAAGTCTTCTTTTTTCATTTTTAATAAATTTCTTTTCTAATTATGAAAATAATACATATTTAGAGTAGAAAATCCATAGCCTATAGGAAAAGACAAAGAAGAAAATTAAAATTATCACCAATCCTACTTTTCACTTACTTAGCTTTTAAATTTCCCATAGGAAAAGCTACAAAATATTCTTAAAACAAACAAATAAACAAAAACCCTTTTGATTCATTTAGAACCTCCTTTAAAAAATTTAGCTTTTTATGATAAAATAAACAAATGTTAATGGTAAAAATTAAATGAACACTGGTGAAATATACAGTTCCCACACTTCTAACAACCCTCTTCTAGGTTCATTTGGCCAATACTCTTCTCCACTGAGTAAGGAGTTCACAGGACCAAGGGAAAGTGTCCCCAGACCACTTGTACAATATGATCTGGGGAGCCAGGGCCCAAGATTCTCTGCCCAGAGGTTCACCCCCAAGGTTTTCACCTCTTCCCTGGGCATTCCAAGGGTGGGCTATACTACAGTTGGGTACACCTTCAGGTCTACAGGATAGCCCAGGGGCAGCTGATTGTAGATGACATAAAGGAGCTTGGACAGTCGGGCTGAGATGCCCACATGCATGCTCACGAGACCCTTCAAAGTGTGAAATGCAGTTTAAGGTGGTAAGAGAATGGAGTGGGTATCAGGATGAGGACTGGAGTTGAACTCAACAGGGTTTAAAAATAATATATTTGAATCTGATCTTCTAGGTCATTATGAAGATATTGTTAAGGAAGGAGAATAGAACATGTCTCATTTAATAGTTGTGTTAGCTTGATTTAAAATCCTCAAAGATTTGGCATATGGCATGTTGGCCTACATGTGTAATTGTTCTCCTCAAACTGTAAACGTTGGGGACAGGCCTGATGACAACAAAGAATGTGTTTCATAGGGTTTCCTGCAGGAAAGCAGTGGTAGTTTCGTTCTGAGTATTTCCATGTTTCCTCCTGGAAAATGAACAGAGCAAGGTTGCTCTGTGGAACACTGAGACGGAATGGTGAGAAGGTGTGGGTAGGCTAAGGGGCCGGGTGGATGCAGACCTCAAAAATATGCAGAAAACATACACTGCTAAAAGGAAAGAACTCCACCCTAAGCAGGTACTGTTGGGAGCTAGACTGAGATCTTACAGGAACCAAATGATAGGAGAGACAAAGTGAGAGGTGAAGAAAGTGCCTGGTGGGGCCCAAAGGTAGGTCTTGGAATCTAACACAAAAACAAACAAATAATAAGTAAATAAGCAAATCAATAAAAGTACCTTCTAAAAAGAGTGGATGATCTTGGAAGGCAAGACCTGTACCCATGTAGGTGTTGGGAGGTGTAGCAACTGGTGAAGGAACCAGGCAAATGCATATAGGACTGGCTGAATAAATCCTCCTGAATTAAATTAGGTTCTAGAAGAAAGATAGCACATTTTAAGGAAAATATCTATCTCTGTAGCAACAAAACGTGTCTTTGACTTATAATGTCTTGAAGGATACATTGCCCCTACTCCTTTCTCCAAGTAACTCTGGCTATTAACAAATCCAGAAAAATCCAACTCATTCAATATGAGTATCAAACAAAGAGTAAGCACAGCACACGCACAAAGACACCACAAGAAAAAAATGTTTCTAAAAATTAGCAAAACTATTCTACAAATGAAGGAACTTCAGTGGGAAAAAATATCTGCAAAGCAGATAAAAATTATAACCTAACATTAAAACAATACTGAAGTAATTACTCTTATAAAAGAAAACCAAAAAACAGAAATATAAGAAATCATGCAAGTGTTGCTTGGGCCAAAGTTGTCAAAATTAGGAGAAGGTAAAACAGTTACTAGCAGAACTCAGGAAGGAAATGGATAAAATCAAATTATTTCAGAAATGAAGATTAATTATTAGCACTTGGGAGAATAGACACTACTGAGAGTAAAACTCAGGATAGAAACTAGAAAAGCAAACAAAGTGAAACAAAAATAAAGAAAAAAATTTTTTAAAAATCATAGAGAAAAAATGGTGACTATAGAAGACAGTCAAAGGAGATTCAATTTGTGCATTAGTAGATTATTCCCCAAAGAAAACCCAAACAACAAAACAGAAAAAAATAAAATATAATTTAATAAACCTTTCCTGAAATGGAAGAAGACCTGAGTTTACATGATGATAGGGCATCAGGAAAAGTGACTCCAAATGATCAATAATGACACATACTTGTTAAGCAGGGCTTATAATCTTAGAATCAAAGTTGATTTTTGTCTAATAAGAATAACAAAATAAAGAAGGAAATTTATAATGTTAAAGGGGACAATGAAATTTTAATGATATATGCATAAAAATGGCAGCTCCTATAACAAAGCAGAGTTTGCAGAAATTCATGGAGAAATAGAAAGATACAAGTTGTAAGAAGCTTCAGTTTACCACTTTTGGTCCAAGACAGATCAAGTGAACTAAAAATAAGTAAGTACAGAGAAGACCCAAACAATATAATCAACAAGGTAGAAAAATTTTTGTTTACATAACTGAGAATTTTAGTTTATTACCACAGCATAATCATTCTACTCGTGCTGAAACTCATCTCTTACATCATTATATACCCACATCATTGTTAATGGGGAGACCATAGAACCACTTCCATCAAAGTCAAGAACATGATATGCCTCTCAACCATTGCCTCTAACACCGGTATTATTTAATATTATATGAGAAGTATTCACTAATGAAATTTTTAAAAGTTACTGAAGATTAAAATTATAAATAAAAAGATAAATCTATCATTACTTACATAACAGTGTTTGGCCCCAACTGCAAAAGAATCAACTGAAGCCTACAGAAAATATAAAAGAATTTATTATTTAATGTGAATTAAATTTGTCTATCTACTTCTATTTTTATGGTTTTCATATATATAGTCAACAACCAGATAGAAAATATTTTAAAACATTAAAGCTTCATTAATAAAATACATAAAATATCTATGGAAAATTTAACTAGAAAATGCAGACAACCTATATGAGGAAAACTGTAAAACTCACTTCATAAATACACAATGTAAACTTTTAATTTTAAACCTCATGTATCCATGGCAGACATGCTATGTATTTGTAGTAGTTAATTTTGTGTGTCAACTTGACTGGACAACAGGGTCCACATGTTATTCTGGGTGTGTCTGTGATGAGAGTGTTTCTGAATGAGACTAACATTTGAAGAGATCGACTGAGCAAAGTTAGATTGCCCTCCCAAATGTGGGTAGGTAGGCCTTATGCAATCAGTTGAAGGCCTGAATAGAACAAAAGGGTAAGTTTTCTTGAGGGTAAGTGAGAACACCTCTGGCTTGACTAATTGAACTGGGACATCAGTCCCTTCCTGCCTTTGGACTCAGATTGAAACATTGGCTCTTCTTGAGTCTCAAGTGCGCCAGGTTTTGGACTGGAACTTGACAGCATTGGCTCTTCTAGTTATCAGGCCTTTGGACATGGTCTAAAACTACACATCAGCTCTTTTGGGTCTCCAGCTTGCCAACTGCAGATCTTGGGACTTCTTATGCTCCATAATCACATGAGCGAATTCCTTATAATAAATCTCTTCTTATATATATATATATCTCTTCACATATATGTGTGTGTGTGTGTGTGTGTGTGTATATATATATATATATATATATATATATATATATATATATATATATATATATATATATATCTCCTGTTAGTTCTGTTTCTTTGGAGAACACTAATAGAGTAGTCAAAATAAAATACAATGTTAAAAAATAATCTTTGAGTACAATCAAACATAATCAGGATATTATTTCTTCTGAGGATGAATTTGTAAATGTCAAACTCCAGGTATTCATGGTTCCCAAAACTTTCTATTTTATTCTTATGCAAAAGGTCAGTAAATAGAGACACTAATGTGCCCAAATAGACTAGAATGGATAATGGCTTCTTAGTCCCAAGAATGTTGCTGTTTCTTGAAGAATTGCTGAATTTGAAGTGAAACTTTATCACAAAGTGGTGCTATCTTCTGCTCATTCTTTGATCCTACACGTCACCTCAGGCAATCTATTTTCAGTCAATCAAAAAAAAAAAGAAAACAACAACAACGACAACACTTATAAGGTTGCAAAAATCATTAAGTTATTCACCAAATAATTACTTAGTGTTAACAGGTGACAAGCACTCTGATAGGCACTAAGATTATATTTTGGTCAATTATGCAGAGGCTTCTACAGACTCAAGTAGAAGAAACAGGAAGAAATAAATAGCAACAAAATAAGTACATAAATATATAATTACAAATTATGGAAACAAACAAGACACAGAGACAAAGAATGGATGGAAGACAGATGAAGATAAAGTCACCAGGGAAAGTATCTCTGAAAAGATGACATTAAGTCAGCAGCTAAAGATATATGAGTCCTGTATGAGAATATCAGAGTGAGTGGAGTTTTAAGCAGAGGAAACACCATGTGATGGATTGAGATGAGGAAGAAACTAACCTGCTTGAGAAAATGTCAGGAGTCAGTGAATCTAGAGTATGGAGGATGAGGGAATACTGTGTAATACGAGCTTTGGAAGCTGAGTAGGAGATTGACTAGCAGGGAGGCCACATCCACATGCCTGGGCTTAAGACAAAGTGCAAGGAGAGATTTAAACTTGTCAGTGAGAGTCATGCCAGATTTATGTTTCAAGAAAGACTATTTCTGTGGCTGTGTACAGGATCAATTAGGGATGGGAATGGCTATGTTTGGTGTGCATGGAGGTATTGCTGTAGGTGGGTTTAAAATCATGATAACTTGGACTAGAGTATGACAATGAAGATGGGGAGAAGTTGATCACCTGGATATACATTTAGGAGACAGAGATGATTGGACTTAGTGATCAACTAGATGTAGAGGAAGAGAGACAGGGAGGAATTATGAGTGCCTCCCAGGTTTCAGGTCTAAGAAACTGGGTAGATGATGGTGCCAAAGAAAAGGAAGACAGAGGGAGATTTTCAGAGGAAAATAAAAACTGAGTCTTGGATCTATTTATGTGAAATAATCATGAAGCATCCATGAGAGGGTGTTATATAGATAGGCATATAAGTTAGGAGGTCAGAGGAAAGGTTAAGACTAGAGGTACACATATAGGAATTATTGGCCTAAAAGTGTACTTTAAGTCATAAGGATGGAGAAGGATGTTCATGAAAGCATAAAGTTTGGAGCTCAGATGAGAATATTGAGAAAATTTAATACTTAGAGATATGATATACAGAGGAGATGCAAAGGAGACTTAGAAGGAACATGTAGAGAAGCAGGGGGGAAACTGGGGATATATGGAACCCTGTAAACCAAGAACAGATAGAATTTTGAGAGGAGAATGGTCAATTATTGAAGGTCCTAATGTGGATTTTGCATTACGGAGGTCATTAGTGACCAACTGGGTTGTGAGTGTGAATGTCAGGTTCAAGTAAATTATGAAGTGAACACGAAGTGAAAAAGTGAGGGTACTGTGTACACACAATTATTTTATGGAGTTTTATGGTGAAATAGAAAGAAGAATGGAATGGTAGCTGGAGGGAGATGTAGATTGGCACAGAGCTTTTTAATTTTATTTTTTAGGTTGGTAATACTAGATTAGGTTTATATACTGGTGGGAATAATTCAGTGGAGAAGGTGTGACCAAAGCATCGAAGTTCCTGAGAAGATGAGAAGAATTGGATCCCAAGCATGATAGAGGGACAGGTGCTTGATTAAAAGAGGACACACTCAATTATAAGAGGGACAGAGACAATAGGAATCTTGGACGGAGGCTTTCAGATTTTGTGGTAGAAAACTCCTATTCTTCTCAATGAAATGCGAGGTGAGCAGAAAGAGAGTAGGGGGTGGTACCCTCAAGGAGAAGATGATGGTTAAGCAGAGTCTTCAAAGAAGAGTAAGTGGGCACATGGGAGGAGAAATGGGTTGAGTGAAGGGTGCAGACTGAACGGTGTTCCTAATGAAGGACAGTCTGTTGACCAAGTGACCGAGTCACAGAACAAAGATAACAGCCTGGTGCATTCTATTGAATCTATTCAGTAGATTCAATAGATTAATGTAGCTGGAGCAAAAGATGCAAGAGCTAAGACGGAGGACCTTGGATGAAATATTTATGAGTTTGGATAGTGTTCTATAGGTAACATGGAGCCACTGAAAGCTGTAAACAGTGATAAGAAGAACGTCACTCAGACCACAATGCCAATAATACATTTGAGGGATGTGAAACTAGGGACAAATCAAAAAGATTACTGCAGTGGTCCAGGTGAGAGAGGATGATATCCTGAGTTAAGGCAGTAACTTCAGGAATAGAGAGGAAAACACAGATTAGAAAGATATTAGACAGTTTTATTTCACAGAACTTCGTTATCAAATACTGATAATTATATAGGGAGACAGAGGAGGTGAAAATTTAGGGCATAATTCTGGTGAGCAGCTACAGTTAAAGTGCAGCAGGAGAGAAACAGCTAGAAAGGTGGGAAAATACTCAGGAAGAAATGGGAGCTGTCACAGAGTCAAGGTAAGAGAGAATTAAGTAAGAATAATCATAGTAAATGCACAAAAAATAAAAACCACAGGACCTGAAATAGAAAACTATCCATTGTAACTAGTATTTGCAGAAAGGAAAACAAATGACAAGAAGTTTTTAAATACTGTACAAAAAGAGAAACAATAGAGTTGGTAATAAGGAATTCTAAAGGATAAATAAAAATAAGTTTTAAGGGACTCATCATTACAAATTTGTTTATCAAATAAAGTGAATGTCAGTGGCATCTGTAATATTTTATGTTAGGAAATAGAAAACAATTATGATAACTTCCTTCAATTCACTCATTAACTCCCCAAACTCTATTTTCCTCTCAAGGTCATAAGTCCCTCAAACATAATTTCTCCTTAGCATGGGGATTTTCAGGAATATAACCTTCAAGGCTGGGAAGGAAATACTGTATCTCAGAATAGGTTCTGCCATCAGTTAACCACTGAATCTCCCTAGGCTTTTGTTTCCTCATCTGTAAAATGAAGTATTTGAGTTAGGTGACCTCTAGGGTCTCTTCCATGGTAAGACCCCTATAAGTCTGTGAATTTGACCATTATCTCTAACATATTCCTGTGACTTTTGTGATGCTCTTGGCAATAAAACTCAAAGTGACGGGTCTGCAAACCACAGCCTGCCTGCCCACTGATTGTTTACTTCAAATAAGTTTCTTCTCCCTTTCTGTCTCAATTTCCATTGTGTGAAAACAGACACATTTGCAAAAACAAAGCCAAGAACTATAGAATTTGAACAAGCAAGGTACCCTGTACAAGGAAACACTTAGTATTTCTTGTATGGATGAATATAGAAATAAATATTCAGAAGTTATCTCCTCTAATATACCAGAGGCTACTAGAATCCCTTCTATAATACCCGTGACCATCTACCTCTTTTTGAATATCTCCAGACAATAGGAACTCCTGATCTTACAGGGATGCCAGCGAGTCCTTATGGCTAACACAAAGAGTGGCAATAGTGCAGCCGGGAATGGAAACCAGTTCCATTTAGCCAGGACAATGCCAGATAGCAGTGTCAAAGGTATAAGTGTCAGAAAATGCCAACCTATGAAGCTGAAGTTCAGTAGCGTTGAGGAGCTTCCAGGGACACAAATAGAAGGAAGAGTATTCAAACTGATGTTGCCATAATGTAAAGCTTTATCAGGGTATATCTTTGGCATTTTGTAGGAAAAAAGAAACTCTTATTCTTGATACAAAGTGAACTCTGTTTCCACTGTGATCTGTTCTTCCTGAAGACCTTAGCTCCTTAGACATATAGGAGACACTTTATTTTTTACGCAACCCTCTTAGGTTTTTCCAAAGAATGGCCTATAAAATGCCTTCGTAATAACTTTGTTGACAAGTCATGGGATACTCTCCACTATTAACATGGCAGATCTTCAAGAATCCAAAGATGTCAATTATATCATCTGTTTTTTTAAAATCATGAAATACTTCAGACACCAAAAATGGTTTAGAGTATATGAATACTTACGAACCCTCTACTCAGCTTAAGAAGTAGAAAATTCAAATTTTCTTGTACGCCTTGTGCTGTCATTTCTTTTTCTCCCTAATGTATCTCCTGAAATTTGTCTGTATCATTCTCAAGCATATTTTGTATTTTTACTACACATGAATGATTCCATAAAAGGTATGTTTCACATTTTTTAGGAGTTTGGGATTAAAATATACACACTACTATACAAAAAACAGATAGCCAACAAGGACCTACTGTATAGCATAGAACTATACTCAATATCTTGTAATAACCCATAATGGAAGAGAATGTAAAATAGGAATATATATAAAAAATAACTGAATCATTTTGCTGTACACTAGAAACTAGCACAACATTGTAAATCAACTATATTTCAATAAAAATTTTTAAAAATTAAAATAAAAATTATGATGCTTAAAAAAAATTTTTGTTTTTAAACTTTATATACATGGTATTATACTGTACCTCTAATTCTGCAACTTGACTTTTCTCTTAAAACCCTGTATTTGACATTTATCCACATTGCTACCCTTAGCTCAAGTGTGTTCTTTTTGTAGCTGGTGTAGCCCAATCTATAAATGTACCACATTGTATTCATTATTTCCCTGGATACTTAGGTTGATGAACTGCTGTCCTTGAAAGTGGAATTTTCAATTGCCTGCATATTCCTGAACCCCAGTGTGTGTTTTCTCACTCAGTAAGAGGAGATCTCATCTGCAGCCTCCAGGAAATGTAAAGACATTTTAGTGAACAGTCTAGTAAGAGGAGGAGGCATTTTGATTTTTCCTTACTTCCCCAGGTGGAAAAATTCAGGGAATATGGTGAAATGTAATTACAACTCCCTTTAATCTTATTTATGACATAAAGGGATGTTTCTTTCTAATTTACACACGTAAATTAGAGCAAGGAAGTAGAGTACTTCAAAGAAGGAGGGGAGATTAAGTAAGTGTTTGGCAGAAATTGTTTGTTCTATCTCAGGGTCACTGTGGAAAGGTCAAATATTAGGACTATTAAGAACAATGGGCCCAATGTTTTCATCTCATTGTCACGTGGCATTTCTCACAGATGCCCTATAACAGCCATCTGACTTTGTGCTTTGTGAAACTGTGTAAATACACGTATACACTTGTTTGTGTATGCTTGCATACATATTAATGGAAAAAGAGGTGTCAAAAAGTAGAAGTAATTATCTCTTGGTATTGAAATCATGGGTGGTTTCCTGGATGGGGTAGTTCCCTGCATGCAACACTGACTCTGCATCCTCTGTGTTGGCACTGAACTGGACTCTGCAGACACCATGGGCAGCTCCACACTCGTGGACTTGCCCTGCACTAAATGTTCTAAATCCTGTACTCTAAACATGAACTAATTTTGAAATAAGACAAGATCAATAAAAGTTAACATTTTTAAAGAAGCTATCAGATATGCTATTGGAATTAAGCTATGAATGGAAAGAGATCATTTGTTTTAATTAGCACTATTTCACTGACAAGATAAAAAAAATGGCAACATTTAAGATGCTACTAATATGTTTAAGTAAATTCTTTTGCTGAGATCATTGTAGCCATTTAAAAAGAGAAAACTGGGGATAAGGAGAGCCAAACAGACCTATGTCCACAGCTTCTATTTGTCTAGGATGGGAGTAGGTTGAGGACGTAGGTAAACTGAGCAGAGCTGCGTGAAATCAGCCAGCTGGACCTTGGTCGCCATAGCCCTCTCCTGCTTGTCCTCTCCATAGGAGGTCACGCTGCCTAAACTCACAACCTTCAGGTCTGTTTACTCTTTCCGTCATTCTCTTTGCTCTGATTCCTCTTCCCTTCAATTTCCATCACAACCACCCTGAACACTGAAACAGAAATTATTCTAATGTTATTCTTTACTAAAATAGCATTACTTAGGATATTTTTTACTAAAACTCATTTACATGGAAATTTCAGCCCCTTGCCTATGGATGTATCAAGGTTTATTCATTTCTATGATCAGGACTTCTTGAATCTTGAAACCATCCATAGCAACTTCATAGGCACCCAGCCAGGTGAGTCTCACCCAGGCAGGCCTGGAGTCACCTGTGACCATGCCCATCACCCACTATGCTCATGGTCTTCAGGTGGACAGCCTCCTTCTTATTTTAGCTTTATTCTCTTTCTCGCTCACTTCCATCTAAACAGTAAGCTGTCTGAAGGCAGGCCCAGGTTTAGATTTACCTATCATTTATCTGCTGTGGAGGGCAGAGCTCTGGCACAAAATAGACACTTAATGTTATGTAGTAAGTCAATGAGCGGCAGTCTGCACAGGCATTTCAGTGGAAATTCAGGAAATGCTACAAAGGAAATTTAAACACAAGACACCGTATTAAGCTGGAATTCAGTGTGTTTGGTTCATTTGTCCCCATGAGAGAAAGTGCATGCACCCTCGCCTGGTCCCTGAAATAAAGCCATAGGCTCAGTGCTGGACTAAAACCTCATCTCCCAACCAACGTGCCACCACTCTAGCGAATGATTCTTCATGGCATGGCTGTGTGCTACAATGGAGCTTCCTTCAGCTGCCAAAAGAAGCATGTAAGCAGTCAGCAGGAACTTGCTTCCTGGAAAACCCCATGCATAAGCCTGCCTTTGTCATTTTAAAGCCCACTCAGCCGGCAATGGCAATTCAGAGCGGGCTCAAATGGGGCAAACAGGATATCCAGAGGTGTCTTTTCTCTCTATTCCTTAAGCTTAGGTCTCTCCCAGGATTCTCAGAAGGAAGCTAGGGCTCTAAAGCTTTCTATTATTTTCTCCTGAAGAAATCTCAAACTTAAAATATTCAAAACTAATTTATGATCTTGCCTTCCCCCTCCAATAGCTATTCCTCTCAACCCTACATCCTTCTTCAAATTATCTAATTGAGCAACTTTGAGATCATCTTGAATTCTTCTCTATTCCTCACTCCCCGTATTAGTTCACTAGGGTTACCATAACAAACTAACACAGACTAGCTGGCTTAAACTAGAAATTTATTGTCTCACAGTTCTGGAGGCTAGAAGTCATAGGTCAAGGTTTCAGCAGAGTTGGTTTCTTTTGAAGACTCTCTCTCTTTAGTTTGTAGATGGTTGCCTTCTTCCTGTGTCTTCACACCACCTTCCCTCTGTATGGGTCTGGGTCCAAATGTCCTATTCTTATAAGGACACCAGTCATATTGGAGTAAGTTTCCCCCAGTGACCTCATTTTAATTTAATTATCACTCTAAAGACCTTGTCTCTATATACAGTCACATTCAGAGGTACTGGGGTTTAGGACTTCAACCTATAAGCTTTGGGGGCACACCTAACATGGCCCAACAGTCAGTGTGACCTAGTGAGGACTGGAATCCAGCTCTATTGTTTATATTACATGTGATCAGAGAAGAGTTACTTAACATTCTGAGCCCATCGCTTCCTTAGTTTCTAGCAACAGAAACTAACTCTAACTAATTTAATCAGAAAACAAATGTATTAAAGCTATCAGTGTCTAACAGAAACTACAAGAGGGCCAGAGAACCAGCTTAGAGATGACCAGATAAACCCGATATTACAAGTCAAGACACAGCACTGAACATATATACTATCTCTTCCATCACCAGTGCTCTGGTTGCTGTATATGCACTGCTAACCTCACAGTCACTGAGAACCTGCCATGGCTGCAAGAGCCACGGTGATTCCTGCCTCTGGAAGCTAGGTGCAGTACAGGGACCCTGCCGCTGCTTTCACCACAGTGGTGTCTCACACAAGCCCTCTTTGTAGCTTTAGATTCTGGATCAAATTCTGACACAGGCACATCTACGTGTGGAGGGTCTTCCAACATCAGTGTTACACTATCAGGGAAAATGAGTATTTTGTATTTTCAACCTCGTATTGAAGTTGGTTTCTGCCTCACTCGTGAGGCTGGGCACTGTGCAAATATAGAAAAGAGCTTTTGATGCCAGCCAGCCAAAGAGTGGGAAAATATACAGTATCTCTAATTTTAAGTCACTGTCTCTATATAATATGCATATTACATAAAACATTCATAATACTAGTACCTACTTCTTAGGTTTATTGGTAGCATGAAATGAGACTATATATGTGAAATCAGTGTGTTGGACATGGTAGGGCACAAAAGTGAAATGCTTTTATTTTGTCTCCAACTATTTGTTGTGCTGGGTTATGGCTCCCTTTGCCACGTCTTGACATCTTGGGTGGATCCCCTAGCTTTCTAGTCACTTTCTGTACTTAAAAAAAATCTCAGTCAAGTTCAATACATTATAGTACAGCCAAATTTAAAATTTGGATCTCACATTTATTTTAATGTGGTTGAGGATGAGAGAAAGTGTCACTTGGTTCAGGTAGAAATTCAGAGATAGAAGTTTTAGAAGATGCATGTGTCCCCACTTTTTTCAGCATCCTGTTGGAAAAAAAAAAAAAAAAACATGTTTGAGGCAGGGCATTGCTAGATTCACCTGTGGCTCTGCTCCAAAAAGAGAGGGACCCTCTGTGAGAGGATAGTTGTACAAGTGGCTTTAGATGGATAAATAAACATCTGGCACTCAGGCATCAGGTATTCTTAGCTTTGGTGCTAGGAGTTTAGGGAAGTGCTGGAAAATGTCAGCTGCCCTGCACTTGGAGATCCCAGGAGCCCCGGTCCCAAGAGAAGCTGAGCTTAAGGCAGTTTTTCCTTGGGAGGTGGAGAGGGGAAATCCCGATGCCTGTTAGTTCATTATTAGGTGACTCTGAGAAGGATAATTGACATTACTGGACACTCCTGCTTATCTTCCCAAAAGCTCTTCCCCTCATCAGAGCTCAGACCTGGCTCCTGGCTCAAGGGTCTGTAATTGGGGGGAGGGCACAGGCTGTTGTTACACTCCTGCTGATTTTTGCTCTTTTAGACCTTCAATCCTAAGGTGAGTTGAAGCTGAGGATGGGGAAGAGAAAGGGGTTTAAAAGCTTTTTGTAACTGATGCTGCTCTGGGACCTCTATTGACAGATGACTCCTGGTGCACAGCAGGCATTTAACTCTGGCTCCTTGAGGCATAAGATGTGCTCCAAGGTGATCTCTTCTCCGTACCCTTCTCAGTCTTTGCCACTCCATGTACCCATCTCAGCCTCTTGCTCAACAGTAGCCTTCTTGGGCACAGTACCAGCAAAACAGCTCAAGCCTGACTACTGATCCTCACGAAATTCATTCAGCCTTGTTATGCCAAACACAGAGTGGTCTTCTCTGTGTTGGGCTTTTCTTTCCAATTTCTTCTCCCTTGCTCAAATAGACACACAAGGGAGATTAAAAACTCCATTGCATAAGCAGACATTCAACTGAGAGAGGAGGCATCACTTCTCTCTTCAGGCTGCCTGCTGCAGTGCAGTCCCTGGGATTGTGTCTCTGAGAATCCATCCCTTCTCCTAGGGAAAGGGATTCTCCTCCACCCCTGCCTGCACAGAGATGGGTAGGGAAATACCACAGCCCTATAGCTCACCTGCTAACTCTGTCTTGCCTGAGGTGTCTAGGAGCTTGAATTTCACTTGAGGCCATTTTAATTTTTCCCTTAACCGGGCTGTCTGCAATCTGCTCTGTGCATGCAGGGCCCAGGGTTCAGTCAGGGACTTTGGTGGGTTTTGTCCACAGAATCAGGGCCTGTCCCACTCCAGCTCTCTCCTTTGAAGCATTCACCCTCAACTGCAAGCAGCTGGAGCTGCCCCAGGCTCTGTCCTTTCCCTGTCAGAAAGATGGCCAACTTCTATTCAGCTCTGCTACCCATACTAGCTCAAGACTGTAGACCACACTCAGGGAAAAACTACAGAAGTGAGAAATGCACCCTACGTGGTAGCAATTTTTAGGTTTTCTCCCTCCCCCAAATTTACTGCTTTTGTTCACATTCTAGAGCCTTCACATAGTTGTTTTTTGTAATTTTTGTCCACAGATTATAGTTGCTATCTATGAGAAGATTGATCTTCTGGGGACTGACTTTGTCTTACCAAATCAGAACTGCGTTTGTCTATTTTACATTCCCTGGACAACCCACCACCATGCTTTATACATAGTAAGGACTCAATCAGTTAGATGAAAGGAGGAATTAACAAAACAGCATGGCTTATCTTCCCTCCCTTTTTTTTTTTTTTTTTTTTTTTGCTGTACACGGGCCTCTCACTGTTACGGCCTCTCCCGTTGCGGAGCACAGGCTGTGGACGCGCAGGCTCAGCGGCCATGGCTCACGGGCCCAGCCGCTCCGCGGCATGTGGGATATTTCCGGACCGGGGCACGAACACGTGTCCCCTGCATCGGCAGGTGGACTCCCAACCACTGTGCCACCAGGGAAGCCCTCTCTTCTCCCTTTTACATCATTCTTGTTACACTTTTGTTCCCAGATGTATCATCCACCAATTATGGCCCAGAATTTCTATTCACTGAAACCCTCCAATATCCAGGGCACCTGGTAGAACCCAGCAGAGATTGCAAAAGATAAAGAATATTCTTCTGCCCTCTAAGAGCTTGTGATCTAGGGCAACCTTCTGTACATTCAAAAGAAGAGTCAAGGGAGCGTAGTAGTGACCAAAGGGAGGAGGACTCAGAGCCTGAGTTGAGAATCTCGTGTTTTAGAAAGTATGTTAGCGTTACCCAAGATAAGGGAGCATAAAAGGGAAGTATGGAAGATTGAAGCGGGCCAAATGTATCTCCGGCTATTTTTACACCCCTCTAACTTCTCTCCCTTCTACGTTTCCACTGTCACATGCTTTCCTCCTCCCTGGTCAAGTACATACCCCAAAGCTCCCACCAAAGCCCGAATCGCACTTTCTCCAATAACATTCCTTTGAAAATCCGGTTCTCTTCAGAACCCTTTTTTGTCCTGCGGAGTTTTCATTTTTTCTTTACTTCCCTGAGCCACACAAGGAAACTGTTTTATTGTTGTTGTTGTCATATGTGTGTTTCCTGTTCCTGATAATAATAGTAATTTACATCTTTTAAGGGAAAATATGAAAATATTGTCATGTGCAAGGGAAAGAATAAAAAATGATCTATACCTTAGAACTCAACTGATCACCACTATCATTTTAATATCTAGCTTATGTCCTTTTTCTATTGAAATAATTTTTACAATATTACATTTCTCACTTGATTTTTTAAATATATTGTCACATTGTGGACATATTTTAGAGCTTTGTATAGTCTTCAAAAACAAGATTTATGTCACCTTAGTTTTCTATCTTATTCTTGTACCAGGAGGAGTGTAAACATATGTCAGATAGCTTCCCTGAAATATATTTTGATTGAATCATAGTGAAATGAAGAAAAGACATTCATGATTTTTGTCAGTTTAAGTTCAACTTGGGCTAAGAGAGAATTCCTTATTCCAGCCCTGGGTAATTACAGCTGTTGAAAGAAACCATATGGTAATTATTTGGGGATAATATTTACTGAACATTATCTAGACTTTAATGTCAAAAGAAGCTACACTGTTTTAACCACAGAGTACAAATTCAGAGGTGGAGATTCCAAATAACTAAATTTGGTGGAGAGCAGCAGGGCGTTAGTCCTACTGAAATTAGAAAACTTGACTAGGGAACACGGGGCTACAGAAAGCTCATATTTAAGCTAGTTAGTTAGTTAATTAGTTTTGAAAAGAAAGATTTACATTATTAGAAAATATATATTCAGGAATTGTGTTACAGTCCACAACATTCATGTCTAAGCCTCAGGTATCTCATTAGGGATAATGATTAATAGGTAATAAACATAGTAGTTATGTAATAACACATGCAGCTACTCTGTTCCTAAAAGCATAGAGGAATACACCCCAAAGTAAAAGCAATGCTCTCCCATAAATAACTTCATCACTCACATTCACACTTCAGATGTCACCTCGGGTGATGACCATGATGAGGGTAATAGCTAACTTTTAATGAGCACTTCCTCTATGCCAGAAAATGTCCTAAGTACTCTATATACATAAACTATTAAGTCCTCTAAACTGCCTTTGAGACAGGCACTTTAATTAACATCACTTTACAGCCAGAAGACTGATGTACAGAGAGGTTAAGAAAATTGCCCAGTGTCACCAGTTGAAATAGAGGAGCCAGAATTTGAACCCAGGGAATCAGACTCCAGAGGCAACGCTCTTAACCTGAATGAATTATTATATTATTCTTAGCATGTTAATCAGTAGAGTGGTTAGCTTAATTTTGAGGAATGCCTTATTTTTTTCTCAAATAAACATCTACAATGCCTGTTACTTATAAGACAGTGCATAGCATTTGAAATACTTTTGCACACATTGCTTCATTCAATCCACACAAATACTTCTTTTGTTTAACAGAAGAAGAATGTGGACCTCAGATGAGTCAAGTACCTTGTCATTTACTGTACTACTCAAAAGGACAGACTCAAGAATAAAGCAAGTAACTATTGACAGTACTTCTAACTTTGATTTCATTGCCCCAGTCAAACATAGAGGCATCAAATGGACATCATGCTAACGACTCTAGTAGGAGCTCAAGACAGACTTTCTTGGCATTGAAATCTCATTACAAACCTAGGAAACATTCAGTGAAATCAACATCAGTAAAAATTATGACATATTTGGAAATCTGTGCTGCAGGTAAAACTTAGACTTTCCTGGTGGTTTTACTGCCTTAGAACAAATTCTATGTATTTTCTTGATGTGAAGAGTAGCATCTGTAAGACTGAGATAGGGGTCAGTCCTAATCAGAGAGGTCAGAGAAGCCAGAGTGGGTTGTTTCACTCTGAGTTCACTTTCTGGATCATTTTGGCAACAAATTTTGGAAATGGCCAGAGGTGAGCATGGACTATGAAACTCTCACTATGAAGGCATCCACCGTAGATGGCAGCCATTACACTGAAGAAGGGATAACTTTTTTGAAAGGGAACATGGGTCCCTTTACACACTACCCTTGGGTAAGCTAAAAGCTTCTGGCTAACCTCCTTCTCGGTAGACCTCAGAAATTGCAGGTAATGAAGGGGGGGGGGAAGAAGTCTTGTGCAGTGTGGCAGTCCACTTCTACAGATAACATTTCATGATATCCAGTTATGACAGACAAGGAAAGAGACCAAATTCTGTAATAAGTGAAAAAATCTCCACATACATACTATTGAGACTGTTTTACTACAAATGTTGTTATAAATGTTGCAAATGGCATCCATGGGCTTATTGGCTGATCTACGCAACTGAACGAGAATTCCAACCAAATCATCTATTTTTGCCTAAGTACCTCTGCGGCTTTTGAGTTCTTTTCTTATTGAATCCAAAGGGACACTAGCACATGTGCTGGTGAGTCATTGCGCGTAAATGTGTCCCCAGTTTATTGACAGAAGAGGATGGGATGAGACTTGACAGAGAGGGTTTGTCATCCTTGGTGGGTATGCAGGGGGGCAGTTTCCTGGGTTTTTGTTGCTGGTATTGACATTCAGTTGTGCCTCGTTGGCTGCCTCCAGATGTGACTCACAACTCGAGAAAACTAAGCCAAATGCCAAGAGTTGATAAACAGAGGGGTAGAAACTCCTTTCCTCGAATCTTCACGAGGGGCAGCTTTTCCAGTTGAGTCTGCTGGAGCTGCCATAAACAATATAACCGTTTCCACCAAGCACTACTTTTTCCTCACTCTTGGAGCATGAGGTGGGCAGGCTTCTTTATTTCACACATCATGTTTGGCTGCCTCTGCGGTTCTGCAAAGACAGATGTCTTTAGAAAGTTAATGAATAAGGAACATGCTGGTGGGTCGTTTCCTGTAGGGGAAGGTGGTGGAGTTATTGAAACTTTGACTCCCACGTCTGAGGCTGGCTACACTGAGCAGCTTCACACATGGTTACCGCCACTGATTTCCTTTTCATTGCATGGTACTGACAGGTTATGATTGCAGAGCCATTCATCTTAAGTTAATAAATCAGAAGGAGGTTAAAAAAAAAAAAAAAGGCTGTCTGTGATGCCTCCTGTGGCAGCTTTGGGAAGTCAAAGGACACAGGGGTTTTAGCTTGATCCTGATTTCAGCTTAAGAGGAAAATTATTTATCTTCAAGTTGTTAATTAAGAAAGAAAAGGAATACCCTTTGTTGACTATTCTATCGCATCCAGGGACATTTCATGATAACAAGCTGCCTGGGCTGCTTCATCTGAAGCAATTCACCCTACTAACCCAACACTGTCTATAACACTTTTCACCTTTCCTTGTATTTTCCACTACGGCAAAATCTCACCCGAATAGAACTGCTTTGTACTAATTGTCTACCACTGAGGCTGGTCAGAAAACTGACAAATATAGCCAAAGAAAAAAGATCGAACCAAGGCTTTTTTCATTCTTAAAAAATATATCATTCTTATTCTCATTACTATTATTTTTGAAAGTAAGATTACTACAATTTCCAGTTTATTGAACTGGTATGAAGAAAAATACTTGATAGAAGGAGTGCAGTCTTCCTCCACAAGTTTTGATGCTTCTAAGAGGAATGCTGTGCATGCAGATCACACCTTCCACATTCTTCACTTGAAGCTCATTCCACAATTATTTTTAACCAAGCACAACGCTTGAGAATGTGCACACCCTTCCAGGAAAGGGAGAGGGGCTGTAAAAATCACTGCCATGATAAAAATGAAGGTATTGTAGCAAGTCCCCACAGTGAGGCTGTTATCTTCTGATGCAAATGTCTCTGGCTGAGCTTGGGAAAGACTGGATAGGGACTGGATAGAAGAGAAGAAGTGAAAGAAAATGCTTCAGCCATTGAGAGATATTCCTGAAACTGGCTTCCTTTATTAGCAAGATAGCAGATCACAGCTGGGCTGTCTACCACTTCTATTTCAGCAAATAACTTCATTATAATGAGAATAATGGGAGTTATCCCCACTTCAATGCCCCAAAGAAATCTGGACAGGCCTGGGAGACACTGTGTAGCAGGGTGCCAGGAAATAGGGCAGGGTAGCTGGACTAAAGGTCATGTGTTTTGCAGCTTCTTTCAGTTTATGCTGTCTTTTCCTTTTAGTGAAAATTCGTATTTGTCCAAGAACTCTGAGCTTGCTTCTGGTAGATACTTGACTTTAGAGCTTTCTGAAAGTAAGGGGGAGGTGATCAAAATGGGAAAGGATCTATTTTGACTGGGGTCCATGGACATATGGAAGAGCCCAAAAACCTGAAATTTAGGATCATTACCATGTGACAGCATGTCAGGAAAAGTTATTACCTAAGCAAAAGCTGGACAGGATGTGTTGATTTATATTTCTGCCTCCTCTTCCCCTTATCCTTTTCTTCCCCCTCTTCCTCCTCCTTTTTTCAATGTTTTCTACTGTTAAATTCAAATGGTTGTGATTAAAATACTACAAGAAGGTCTTTAGGAACCATATTTTCACATAATTATTACCAAGATGAGATAAATGATTGTATTGATAAACAATCATTATAGCTCTTTTGCATTTCATATAACTCTGCTCCTGAAAGCTTTCAACAGAAAAGAATAAAGGTGATGATGATGGAACCACCACTATGTGCACTATGTGTTTTCACAGGTGATCCTGTGAAACTCATGTGGAACTCAGGAGGTGGGTATTATTACGTCTGATTTTATCAAAAGAGAAAGAGGCCCTGGGAGACTAGATATCTAGCTCAGATTCATAGACATGGAGCCACAATCTGAACCCAGATCTAATTCCTAAATTCCCACTTCTTCTAAAAACAAGTCTTACTCCATTATTGTTTATAAATACATTTCTCACTAATATTTAAGAAATCCCAGTGATGTTCATAAAGGTTATGAAGCCCTTTTTACAGGTAAAGGACCACGGCACAGAGATTCATACTAAAACAAATTAGGGCAGCCTCTGAAGGCAGAGCCACTTGTGGGACCCCCTAGGCCTCCCATACTGCAGTCAGTTCCTGTGTCAGTAATTACCTTCTGTCCCTCATGCCGGAATTATACCAACACATCCTTCAAGAGCCAGGAGCCTGCTCCTCTTAGAAAAACTTGTTGGCCTTTATAAGGTAGAATCTGATGCCCCTCATTTGGGCTCTTTTTAAACCTTGCATGTAGCACTATTACCCTAAGTACAATTGTTAGTTTTCTTATTTAAGCTCTCTGCCAGCAATCTGTGAGTTTGCACTTTTGGGACAGGCACGGTGCTGTGTCTTGTTTCTCTCCTGATTTTAAGCCATAGGACACATACTTTGGGAGTTTCTCCCAGATGTGTAATGAGAGTTGACGTTTACCGATCTCTTACCATGTTCCAAACACTACTTTTGTACTTTGGATGATCCAACTTTTTAAACCTCATGCAAGCCATCAGAGCTTTTATTAAGCCCAGTTTATAGGTCAGGACCTAAAGTATAGCAGTAAATTGTTCAAGTTCACATAAAGAATAAGGGTGGAGATTCAAACGCATGCATTCTGACACCAGAGCACGTGCTCTTAATCACTGACCTAGATTATGATGTTTTTCAAAGAAGTTCAAACAAGTTTGTGAAATGAATAAAAGAAAGTAAACCTAGAGTAAACCCTTCAAACAATTCAGGCCCTAACAAAGTCAAATGAGGACATTGGGAATATGATATCTAAGCACCTTCACTTCATGAGTCTGAATCATATCAAGTAAAATCTCACAGCTAATGAGTGTCCCAGTACAGGCTAGAAGCCTCGCCTGCTCAAGCCCTCGCAGCAAATTATGAAAAAGAACACACCAAGGGGGCTTACACTGTACACCACTCTTCATTATCTTTTCCTGATGCTAGTAAGCTTTTCGGTTTACACGTCTAGCTGGCTATGGATATTTTTGAAAAACAGGACTAATAGCTTTCACCAGACTTTCCCCTGATCCCCAAAGTGGCTCACTTAGTTCAGTGACTCAGACTTCACTGATTCCTTTACTGTCTGGGGATTCTGAAGTCTCATCACTGTCCGTGTTTCTCCCAGGTGTCAGAACCCCAGTTCTCCATAGTTCTCAGATGTCTTTGCTGCCTGATTCACTCTGTTCACCAGAGCCAACAGCAATGAGGCTACAGGCAGAAGAGGAAGTAAAAGTTGGCATGGAACTTGAAGCTGCCAAATTGAATTCTTCTTTTCTCTGTATACAGCGTGACAATATACTAGACACCAGAGGATGCAAAAATAAGTAAAATGGCCCTTCCTTTGCTCTCAGGGAACTTATCATTTAAGGGAGAGGGAAATGGTTGGCTACCATACTAGCTCTTTTTACAAGGCTACATCATATACTTGCTCAGAAAGAATATAAACAAAGTTATTTTGAGGGGAGCTGTTGGGTGTGTGTTGCTTCAAGATAATGAAAGAGAAGGCAGCTAGAGTAAGAATTAGAGCAATCTTATGTTGGATACCATTATTAATGTTTACATAGTGCACAGATGAATGGACTGTGTCACACATGCCTGGAACCACATGTACAACTCCTTCAATCTGTACATTTTAGAGCTAGTTTAACCCCTTATTTTACATTTGAGGAACTAGAAACTAATTACTACAAAGGAGCATTTTTAAAGCTCTTATCACGTACTTTAGCATTTGATTTATATATCAAACAGTTCATTATAATTGAGTATTTAATACTTTCATATATGCATTCATTCATTTAACAATATTGAGTGCTGACTTTGAACCAGGTGCTGCTCTAGACACTAGGGATAAAGTGTCAACCATATCTCTGCCTTATGGGGTTGACAGGTAGGAGAGAGATACAACCCATTAAACAAATGAATAAATAAATTTTAAATTGCAAAATGTGCTATGAAGGAAACAAGGAGGCAAGAGAGAGAAAAGAAGGCAGTTACATAAACGAATGAAAAAACAAAAGGACATCTTCCTGATTAGATTTTTAAGGGAACTATAATTTCCCACTACAAGTGAACCAAATACACCTTTTGGTCTAACAGAGAATGGTTGATTGTTAAAAACAATAGTCAGGGCCTCCTTGGTGACGCAGTGGTTATCCGCCTGCCGATGCACGAGACATGGGTTCGTGCTCCGGTCTGGGAAGATCCCACATGCCGCGGAGCGGCTGGGCCCGTGAGCCATGGCCACTGAGCCTGCGCGTTCGGAGCCTGTGCTCCGCAACGAGAGAGGCCACAACAGTGAGAGGCCCGCGTACCGCAAAAAAAAAAGAAAACAGTAGTCAACTGAAAGTGAAGGTTACCATTATGAAAATAATTCATGGAAGAAAAGAATACATTTTAAATTATATCAAAAATTTTAATTAGGACTACGATTTTATTATTAAAACTTTGATAGTCACATTTCAAAGTGAAATTATTATGCAAGAACAGTAATGTTTAAGAACTATCAGCTGCTAGGTTGTATGTACCATCACTATACTGCACATATATGACATGAAAATATGCTTGTTTTCAATTACTAGTACTAATAAACTGTTTGTGTCCAGCAGAAGGGAATTCAGAAACATGTTTTTCAGTAATTTCTCTCCTAAAAGAAACTTTGTGCCTCAGATTTATAGTTTGGGCAACTTTCAAAAAGTCTTCTTTTTCAACTGCTGAAAATGGTTAGCAATCTAGAGCAGTGATTCTCATACTTTGGTGCACCCTTGGGTCATTGGAGGGTTCCTAATAATACCCACAGTGGGCCCTGGACCCACAGGTGATGCTGAACTGCTGGTTTAGGGACCACACTTTGAGAACTACTGGACCGGAACATTCAATTTGACAAAATTCAAATACCATATTTAACTTCCATATACTCAAAATTACAAGTAATTTTCTTAAACTTGTCTGCCGCTTTGAAGTTTGGCTAGTGAGAACAAAATGTGTGGAGTACTTTCTTATTTCCTTCATGTCATTTTCTTTATTTTGTTTAGATCATTTACTTATTCTGGGTACTGTTGAAATGACTTGGGAAATTTTTCTCCTTATGAAAATTTTGAGGTGGCAAAGTTGACATCCTCAAAAATCATGAAAAATTCCAAATAGGAATTTTTTTGAAAGAAATCTTGGAATAAATAGAATTAGATAGCTAAATATGAAACACGGTACTCAGGTACAATTTTGTTTAATGTTATAAATACTACTATGTCAAACAATTTTACAAAGATTAAATTTATGGTTTATTCACATCTTATATTACTTATATTTTATAAGCATGAGTTAACTCAGAAAAGGATATGTTCCAAAGTTGTCTATCCAACACTTTATTAGTATTCATAAGAACCATTAATTTCTCTATTTGATTCTTTGAAAATGCCAAATAATTGTTTTTTGTAATAAAATCAATTACTTTCACAATAATTAGTCAGGCCAGCACATTGCTTTGGCAATAATAAATATGTATTTCTACTTCTTCCTTAAGAATGTCATAAATATTATATCAGAAGACTAAAAACCTTTGGCACATAAATTTAATCAGTGTATGTCATGGATATGACATCACTATTAAGATTTGGGTGAAAGTTTATGCTGCGACTGGAAATTTGACTAGTTCAGGACCTTGGATTTGCTTAATTTCAAAGTTATTTAAGCCAACTAAGTTGCTTGGGAGGAACAATAGACATTAACAAACCTAGGAAACAGAATTATATCAAGGGGTCAAAATATGAGGCCATAAGGAGGAAGAACACATGTAGAAAAAAGAAATGAAGGTGCAGAACACAAACACCCTTTCCTGAATCTGTATATTCCTCTCTATGTGTCTTGCAAAAGAAGTGGACTGGACCAAGCACACTAGGTAAAATTATGTTTGTTTCTGAAGAAGGAGGCTTTCAGCACTTAAAATTCACTTCCTCTTGTGCCTTCCTGAAGATCTGTGGGTTCCTGGCAATCGTATATTCTGAGTGTCAGACACTAAACCAAAGACACTTTGCAGAAAACCTCGGTTAGCAAAACACTCAGACTGCTTGAGCAGCCAGTGATAATTCTTTTCCCTTCAGTGAAGATCTCCTGGCTCCTCGAGTGTACAAATAGTCTTTAGTTAACAGGCAGGAGAGGGTTAACCAATAATTATACCAACCCATACCGACCGGCAATTTGGCCATCTTCCCTGCACTGATTTCCAGCCTCCTCCAATTATCTAGCCTCCTGCACTACACCTGGTAGTCAAGGTCCCACCTCTGCAGTGCAGGACGCTGGTATGGCTGCCCTAAGATACACCTGTTGCGGGCAGATTCCTGCAGGTTAATTTCCACTACCAGAGAAATTGCTCTAAATTGCATTGACTTTCAATGGGCTCCCACTGGCAAACACCTGGAGGCAATCTCCTGCAGATGACTGCCCAGAGACCCAGGTGTGTTTCCGGAGGCTGCCTTGCCCCAGTTCATCCTGATGTGTCTTGGTGCTCAGAGTGCAAAACAACTACCCCAGGTTAATGAGTCACAATGACATTACATTCAAAAAGGCTCACAAAGAAAATGAAGCCTTAAAGGCAACAACCTCTGTCAGCCAGGGGGAGAAACACTTGCTCAAGAGAGAAGCAATAAGCTAACCGGGAAGTTTCATTCTAACAACCATCCCTGAGCCTCTTAGCAGCCCCTCCCCTTGATGGAAGCAAGTTTTTCAGCACTGGCAGCCCATATGGTAACTGTCTTTTCTGGATATTACATGCTAATGACTTGAGTATCTACTTGTACACACTTAAAGTTCTTTTTCTTTTTTTTCCTCCTGCATACAGTTTCTGAATCATCTGATTTTATGAAGACAGATTCTAACAAAATGTAGATGAAGGATAAAATCCCTAAATGTATCTGAATACCACCAAGCTTTCTGAGAACATATTTTTTTATTATTATTAAATGGAAACATGCAATTCTTGTATTTCTAATTATGATTTTCTCTAAATTAGCCACAGAGAAATTAGACTATCTGCTGGAAATAAGACAACACAAAAGAAATTTAGACTCAACTCATTTTAAAGGTTGTCTTGTACACAGGTTATCATAATATTTTGTTTGATGATGGTCACCGTTGGTATTTTGATTTTAGCCAAAAATTGGTGCCTCTGAGTACATACGGGTGAAAATCTGGCTAAAATTAATAGCAATCCTGATGATAAAAACTAACATTGACTTACGATGTGCTATGTGACCTGCACTATTTTAAAACCTTTGTGGATAATGGTATTCAGGTAGGAAGAACTATCCCTGGTGTTAAGGCAAATTTGATGGCGATATAAATTTGGGAAGGAGAGGGGTAAGGAAGTTTTGAACTACAAGATTGCTGAGCCACTTTGATATCTGCCTTCCAGAAATGAACTAGAGGAGACCCCAATACCTGCTCCCTCATGACAGAGCTGTTTCTGCACAGGCTTCAGGATCCATAAGTTTGATTTCTCTACTAGTTTTCTATCTTAATTGGGTTTGATGTGGTTGTGCTTTCTTAATACACAGTCCTTTGCCTTGGTCGTGATGTTGTAGCAGAAAGATCCAAGATGGGGAGTGGAGATGAATCACATACTTCAAATTCAACTGTGTGTCTAGTTGATGACAGGAAGCCCTGTACATGCAGGGAATGAGTGGAGAAATCCAAGGTCATGAGACCAAACCAGGAACTGGCAGTGAGGTCTCATCTACCAGTCAGTGTCCTAGCCTGGTCCAAGCTTTATGGGGAGTCCTTTATCTCAACTCTTTTTCACTTTAATTTTCACGTTATAGAACTTTAACTTTACTCTCTCTCTGGGAGCCAAGGGAAGTGGGGAGAGAGAAAGTAAAATGCAAAATATAGATAATAGCTAGGCAAAAACAGGTATGAGACAGAGTCTTTACATATTTTAATTCTTTTTTTTTTTCAGTTTTCAGTATTCTTTTTTTTGTAACATCTTTATTGGAGTATAATTGCTTTACAATGGTGTGTTAGTTTCTGCTTTATAACAAAGTGAATCAGTTATACATATACATATATCCCCATATCTCCTCCCTCTTGTGTCTCCATCCCACCCTCCGTATCCCACTCCTCTAGGTGGTCACGAAACACGAAGCTGATCTCCCTGTGCTATGCGGCTGCTTCCCACTAGCTATCTATTTTACATTTGGTAGTGTATATATGTCAATACCACTCTCTCACTTCATCCCAGCTTACCCTTCCCCCTCCCCATGTCCTCAAGTTCATTCTCTACATCTGCGTCTTTATTCCTGTCCTGTCCCTAGGTTCTTCAGAACTACTTTTTTTTTCACATTCCATATATATATATATATATATATATATATATATATATAAGCATACACTATTTCTTTTTCTCTTTCTGACTTACTTCACTCTGTAGACAGACTCTAGGTCCATCCACCTCACTATAAATAACTCAATTTTATTTTTTTTATGGCTGAGTAATATTCCATTGTATATATGTGTCACATCTTCCTTATCCATTCATCTGTCAATGGACATTTAGGTTGCTTCTATGTCCTGGCTATTGTAAATAGAGCTGCAATGAACATTGTGGAACATGACTCTTGAATTATGGTTTTCTCAGGGTATATGCCCAGTAGTAGGATTGCTGGGTCGTATGGTAGTTCTATTTTTAGTTTTTTAAGGAACCTCCATACTGTTCTCCATAGTAGCTCTATCAATTTACATTCCCACCAACAGTGCAAGAGGGTTCCCTTTTCTCCACACCCTCTCCAGCATTTATTGTTTGTAAATTTTTTGATGCCGGCCATTCTGACTGGTGTGAGGTGATATCTCATTGCAGTTTTGATTTGCATTTCTCTAATGATTAGTGATATCGAGCATCCTTTCATGTGTTTGTTGGCAATCTGTATATCTTCTTTGGGCAAATGTCTATTTAGATCTCCTGCCCATTTTTTGATTGGGATGTTTGTTTTTCTGATATTGAGCTGCATGAGCTGCTTGTAAATTTTGGAGATTAATTCTTTGTCAGTTGCTTCATTTGCAAATATTTTCTCACATTCTGAAGGCTGTCTTTTCATCTTGTTTATAGTTTCCTTTGCTGTGTAAAAGCTTTTAAGTTTCATTAGGTCACATTTGTTTATTTTTGTTTTTATTTCCATTTCTCTAGGAGGTGGGTCAAAATGGATCTTGCTGTGATTTATGTCATAGAGTGTTCTGCCTATGTTTTCCTCTAAGACGTTTACAGTGTCTGGCCTTACATTTAGGTCTTTAACCCATTTTGAGTTTATTTTAGTGTATGGTGTTAGGGAGTGTTCTAATTTCATTCTTTTACATGTAGCTGCCCAGTTTTCCCAGCACCACTTATTGAAGAGGCTGTCATTTCTCCATTGTATATTCTTGCCTCCTTTATCAAAAATAAGGTGACCATATGTTCGTGGGTTTATCCCTGGGCTTTCTATCCTGTTCCATTGATCTATATTTCTGTTTTTGTGCCAGTACCTTACTGTCTTGTTTACTGTAGCTTTGTAGTATAGTCTGAAATCAGGGAGCCTGATTCCTCCAGCTCTGTTTTTCTTTCTCAAGATTGCTTTGGCTATTCGGGATCTTTTGTGCTTCCATACAAATCATGATGTTCTGTGAAAAATGCCATTGGTAGTTTGATAGGGATTGCATTGAATCTGTAGATTGCTTTGGGTAGTATAGTCATTTTCACAATGTTGATTCTTCCAATCTAAGAACATGGTATATCTCTCCATCTGTTTGTATCATCTTTAATTTCTTTCATCAGTGTCTTATAGTTTTCTGCATACAGGTCTTTTTTCTCCCTAGGTTGGTTTATTCCTAGGTATTTTATTCCTTTTGTTGCAATAGTAAATGGGACTGATTCCTTAATTTCTTTTTCAGATTTTTCATCATTAGTGTATAGGAATGCCAGAGATTGCTGTGCATTAATTTTGTATCCTGCTACTTTACCAAATTCATTGATTATCTATAGGAGTTTTCTGGTAGCATCTTTAGGATTCTCTATGTATAGTATCATGTCATCTGCAAAGAGTGACAGCTTTACTTCTTCTTTTCCGATTTGGATTCCTTTTATTTCTTTTTCTTCTCTGATTGCTGTGGCTAAAACTTCCAAAACTACGTTGAATAATAGTGGTGAGAGTGGACAACCTTGTCTTTTTCCTGATCTTAGAGGAAATGGTTTCAGTTTTCCACAATCGAGAATGATGTTGGCTGTGGGTTTGTCATGTATGGCCTTTATTATGTTGAGGAAAGTTCCCTCTATGCCTACTTTCTGGAGGGTTTTTATCATAAATCGGTGTTGAACTTTGTCTAAAGCTTTTTCTGCATCTATTGAGATGACCATATGGTTTTTCTCCTTCAATTTGTTAATATGGTTTATCACATTGATTGATTTGCATATATTGAAGAATCCTTGCATTCCTGGGATAAACCCCATGTGATCATGGTGTAGGATCATTTAACATGCTGTTGTATTCTGTTTGCTGGTATTTTGTTGAGTATTTTTCCATTTGTGTTCATCAGTGATATTGGCCTGTAGTTTTCTTTCTTTGTGACATCTTTGTCTGGTTTTGGTATCAGGGTGATGGTGGCCTCGTAGAATGAGTTTGGGAATGTTCCTCCTTCTGCTATACTTTGGAAGAGTTTGAGAAGGATGGGTGTTACCTTGTCTCTAAATGTTTGA
Source organism: Pseudorca crassidens (assembly GCF_039906515.1). NCBI lineage: Eukaryota > Metazoa > Chordata > Mammalia > Artiodactyla > Delphinidae > Pseudorca > Pseudorca crassidens. The sequence continues at coordinate 84,213,820 of NC_090297.1, read as the reverse complement.
TAGAATTCTCCTGTGAAGCCATCTGTTCCTGGGCTTTTGTTTTTTGGAAGATTTTAAATCACAGTCTCAATTTCAGTGTTTGTGATTGGTCTGTTTATATTTTCTATTTCTTCCTGGTTCAGTCTTGGAAGGTTGTACTTTTCTAAGAATTTGTCCATTTCCTAGAGGTTGTCCATTTTATTGGCATATAGTAGCTTGTAGTAGACTCTTATGATCCTGTGTATTTCTGCAGTGTCAGTTGTTATTTCTTCTTTTTCACTTCTAACTTTATTGATTTCAGCCCTCTCCCGTTTTTTCTTCATGAGTCTGGCTAAAGGTTTATCAATTTTGTTTATCTTCTCAAAGAACCAACTTTTAGTTTTATTGATGTTTGCTATTGTTTTCTTTGTTTCTATATCATTTATTTCTGATCTGACCTTTATGATTTCTTTCCTTCTGCTGACTTTGAGGCTTTTTTGTTCTTTGTTTTTCTAATTGCTTTAGGTGTAAGGATAGATTGTTTATTTGAGATGTTTCTTGTTTCTTGATGTAGGATTGTTTTGCTATATACTCCCTCTTAGAACTGCTTCTGCTGCATCCCATAAGTTTTGGGTCTTTGTGTTTTCATTGTCATTTGTTTCTAGGTATTTTTTTATTTCCTCTTTCATTTCTTCAGTGATCTCTTGGTTACTTAGTAGTGTATTGTTTAGCCTCCATGTGTTTGTATTTTTAAGAGATTTTTCCTGTAATTGATATCTAGTTTCATAATGTTGTTGTTGGAAAAGATACTTGATACAATTTCAATTTTCTTAAATTTACCAAGGCTTGATTTGTTACCCAAGATATGACCTATCCTGGAAAATGTTCCATAAGCACTTGAGATGAAAGTGTATTCTGTTGGTTTTGGATGGAATGTCCAATAAATATCAATTAAGTCCATCTTATTTAACATATCATTTAAAACTTGTGTTTCCTTATTTATTTTCATTTTGGATGATCTGTCCATTGGTGAAAGTGGGGTGTTAAAGTCCCCTACTGTGATTGTGTTACTGTCAATTTCCCCTTTTATGGCTGTTAGCATTTGCCTTATGTATTGAGGTGCTCCTATGTTGGTAGCATAAATATCTACAATTATTATATCTTCTTCTTGGATTGATCCCTTGATCATTATGTAATGTCCTTCTTTGTCTCTTGTAGTACACTTTATTTTAAAGTCTATTTTGTCTGATATGAGAATTACTACTCTAACTTTCTTTTGATTTCCATTTGCATGGAATATCTTTTTCCATCCCCTCACTTTCAGTCTGTATGTGTCCCTAGGTCTGAAGTGGGTCTCTTGTAGACAGCATATATATGGGTCTTGTTTTTGTATCCATTCAGCTAGTCTATGTCTTTTGGTTGGAGCACTTAATCCATTTATATTTAAGGTAGTTATCAATATGTATGTTCCTATGAGCATTTTCTTAATTGTTTTGGGTTTGTTATTGTAGGTCTTTTCCTTCTCTTGTGTTTCCTGCCTAGAGAAGTTCCTTTAGCATTTGTTGTAAAGCTGGTTTGGTAGTGCTGAATTCTCTTAGCTTTTACTTGTCTGTAAAGCTTTTAATTTCTACGTCGAATCTGAATGAGATCCTTGCCGGGTAGAGTAATCTTGGTTGTAGGTTTTTCCCTTTCCTCACTCTAAATATGTCCTGCCACTCCCTTTTGACTTGCAGAGTTTCTGCTGAAAGATCAGCTGTCAATGTTATGGGGGTTCCCTTGTATGTTATTTGTTGTTTTTCCCTTGCTGCTTTTAATATTTTTTCTTTGTTATTTAATTTTTGATAGTTTGATTAATATGTGTATTGGTGTGTTTCTCCTTGGATTTATCCTGTATAAGACTCTCTGTGCTTCCTGGACTTGATTGACTGTTTCCTTTCCCATATTAGGGAAATTTTCAACTATAAGTTCTTCAAATATTTTCTCAGTCCCTTTCTTTTTCTCTTCTTTTTCTGGGACCCCTATAATTCGAATGTTGGTGAGATTAATTTTGTCCCAGAGATCTCTGAGACTGCCCTCAATTCTTTTCATTCCTTTTTCTATTTTTTGACTCTGCAGTAGATATTTCCACTATTTTATCTTCCAGGCCATTTATCCATTCTTCTGCCTCAGTTATTCTGTTATTCCTTCTAGAGAATTTTTCATTTCATTTATTGTATTGTTCATTGTTTGTTTGCTCTTTACTTCTTCTAGGTCCTTGTTAAATGTTTCTTGTATTTTTTCCATTCTATTTCCAAGATTTTGGATCAACTTTCCTGTGATTACTCTGAATTCTTTTTCAGGTAGAGGGCCTATTTCCTCTTCATTTGTTTGGTCTGGTGGGTTTTTACCTTGCTCCTTTATCTGCTGTGTGCTTCTCTGTTTTCTCATTTCCCATAACTTACTGTGTTTGGGGTCTCCTTTCTGCAGGTTGCAGGTTCATTGTTTTCATTGTTTTTGGTGTCTGCTCCCTGTGGCTAAAGTTGGTTCAGTGGGTTGTGTAGGCTTACTGGTGGAGGGGACTGGTGCCTGTGTTCAGGTGGATGAGGATGAATGTTGTCTTTCTGGTGAGCAGAACCGCATCCGTTGGTGTGTTTTGGGGTGTCTGTGACCTTATTATGATTTTAGGCAGCCTCTCTGCTAATTGGTGGGGTTGTCTTCCTGTCTTGCTAGTTGTTTGGCATTGGGTGTCCAGCACTGTAGCTTGCTGGTCATTGAGTGGAGGTGGGTCTTAGCGTTGAGATGGAGATGGAGATATCTGGTAGAGCCTTTGCTATCTGATATTACATGGAGCTGTGAGGTGTCTGGTGGACCAATGTCTTGAACTTGGCTCTCCCACCTCAGAGGCACAGGCCTGACACCCAGCTGGAGCATGAAAACCCTGTCAGCCACACAGTTCAGCAGAAAAGGGAGAAAAAAGAAAGAAAGAAAGAAAGAAAGAAAGAAAGAAAGAAAGAAAGAAAGAAAGAAAGAAAGAAAGAAAGAAAGAAAGAAAGAAAGAAAGAAAGAAAGAAAGAAAGAAAGAAAGAAAGAGAAAGAAGGAAAGAAAGAAAGAAAGAAAGAAAGAAAGAAAGAGAGAGAGAAAGAAGGAAAGAAAGAAAGAAAGAAAGAAAGAAAGAAAGAAAGAAAGAAAGGGAAAAATAATAAAATAAAGTTATTAAATAAAAAATTTAAAAATATATTAAAAATAAAAAACATTAAAAAGTAATAAAAAAAAGAAAGAAAGAAAGAAGTGAGCAATCAAACCAAAAAATAAATCCACCAATGGTAACAAGAGCTAAAAATTATACTAAAAAAAACAGAAAAAACAGGCAGACAGAACCCTAGGACGAATGGTAAAAGCAAAGGTATACAGACAAAATCACACAAAGAAGCATACACATACACACTCCAAAAAGAGAAAAAGTAAATATATATATATATAAAGAAAGGGAGCAACCAAAACAATAAACAAATCTACCAGTGATAATAAACTCTTATCACTAAACTAAGATAAACATAAAACCAGAAACAAATTAGATGCAGAAAGCAAACGCCAAGTCTACAGTTGCTCTCAAAGGCCACCGCTTCAATTTTGGGATGATTCGTTGTCTATTCATGTATTCCACAGATGCAGGGTACTCAAGTTGATTGTGGAGTTATAATCCACGGCTCCTAAGGCTGCTGGGAGAGATTTCCCTTTCTCTTCTTCGTTTGCACAGCTCCTGGGGTTCAGCTGTGGATTTGGCCCCTCCTCTGCATGTGGGTCATTGGAGGGAGTCTGTTCTTTGGTCAGACAGGATGGAGTGGCTGATTAGGGGGCTCTGGCTCAGTCGGGTCGGGGGAGGGAGGGGTATGGATGCGGGGCAAGCCTGCAGCGGCAGAGGCCAGCATGATGTTGCACCAGCCTGAGGCACCGTGTGTTCTCCCAGGGAAGTTGTCCCTGGATCACAGGACCCTGGCAGTGGCGGGCTGCACAGGCTCCCGGGAGAGGAGGTGTGGAGAGTGACCTGTGCTTGCACACAGGCTTCTTGGTGGCAGCAGCAGCAGCCTTAGTGTCCCATGCCTGTCTCTGGTGTCCACACTGATAGCCGCAGCTCATGCCCATCTCTGGAACTGATTTAGGCGGTGCTCTGAATCCCCTCTCCTTTCACACCCCGAAACAATGGTCTCTTGCCTCTTAGGCAGTTTCAGACTTTTCCAGGACTCCCTCCCGGCTAGGTGGGGTGCACTAGCCCCCTTCAGGCTGTGTTCACGCAGCTGACCCCAGTCCTCTCCCTGGGATCCGACCTCTGAAGCCCGAGCCTCAGCTCCCAGCCCCCGCCCACCCCGGCAGGTGAGCACACAAGCCTCTCGGGCTGGTGAGTGCGGGAATCTCTCCGCTTTACCCTCCGCACCCCTGTTGCTGCACTCTCCTCCGTGGCTCCGAAGCTTCCCCTCTCTGCCACCCGCAGTCTCCGCCAGTGAAGGGGCTTCCTAGTGTGTGGAAACCTTTCCTCCTTCACAGCTCCCTCCCACTGTTGCAGGTCCCGTCCCTATTCTTTAGTCTCTGTTTTTTCTTTTTTCTTTTGCCCTACCCTGGTATGTGGGGAGTTTCTTGCCTTTTGGGAAGTCTGAGGTGTTCTGCCAGTGTTCAGTAGGTGTTCTGTAGGAGTTGTTCCACATGTAGATGTATTTCTGATGTATTTGTGGGGAGGAAGGTGATCCCCACGTCTTACTCCTCCGCCATCTTGAAGGTCTCTCTCCAGACCCTGTTCTTGACTTCAGGTAGTTTATCATGAAAGACAGACAAATAAAGGGAATGGTTTTCTGTGGCTATTAAGTGCACCAGTGAGGCTGATAAAAGTTGCAATTTTTGTTGTTTCTGTAATGCAGTTCAACTATGAAAATGAAATGCTTTTGTAAATTTTTAAAAAAAATTTTTTAGACTTTTATAAAAAAAGCAACCTATTTCTACTTTTTGTTAAGCATTTAATAACAAGGGGAATGGAGGAAGTTCACTTTGACAAGGTGAATAATTGGAGACTTCTGGGGACTTCTGGGGAACTACAGATGGGTCAGGTAGGAATTGAGGTCATAGGAAGCTATAGTTATTCATATGGATCTTTACACAGGAGACCTAAAGACAGAGGCCATAGACGATTTGAGTCTATATTAAGCTTGAAGAAAACTTGAATAATGATATATAAAGAGCATTATTAAAGGCTAAATGTAGGATTTAAGCTTTGGAAGCCTGAGACAGAAACTAAGTTTCAGGAGGGAAATAGGTTCTTATTTTGTCAGCCCCACTGAGCAAGCATGTGGTCATTTTTGTTTCACTCTTCTTTGATTTAAAATCTGATGCCTATAATAAAAGTCATCTTTCATTGACTTGTACATAATTAATGGCTAAGAATCAAAACTATACTTAATAGCAAGAACTAACAAGCAATAAATTTGAGAATTACAATTATATTTACAATTCCATAGTGCCAATCAGTTACTTAGGTTTACTTGATTTATTGAATGGTTATACATAAGTCAAGAAAATATGTTCTAATTCCCCAAATCCTTTGTGTCCTGGCAGGAATCCAGGTTTATGCCATACTTTTCTAGGTTTTATCCCTAATTGAAACTGCCTTTCTGTCAATCCCTCATTTGTTTCCAGAGAAGTAAAATGTGATTGGACTTAAAGCCAAAGTGCCCTCCTGCTGACAATTCAGCTTTCTTCTTCTGGATCCTGTTGACTTTCACCCCTACTCAACAAAGTACTTACTTTTAGGTTTCACATAGCTTTGATTTAAATGAGAGTAATAACTTTTTAAAAGTAAATCAGGCTTACATTGCATATTTAGTAATGTCTGATGCTGAGCTGGAAATAAATACATAGTAAACCAAATGGAAGAGGTCAAAGTTGCATATGTCAAGTATACACTCTGAGCAAGTAAGCATCCCAAGTAAGAGTTCACAGGAACTACAGAGATCCATTCCTTTCCTTGTCTCTTTGGTTTCCACTTTATTTCCTTCAAATTCTGATGTTTGACTCTCAGGCTTTTTCCTACTCTGTACGAGTGATTCTGGTAATGACTTTTCTGAGTGTGCCCACTGCCCACTTTGTCTTGCATTATATGTTCATAAATGTTTGAAAAGTTTCCAGAGAGATCTATTCCTTAATAAACAATTTGAGTTTAGAAAGAACTTTTCAATTAACCAAAAACTGTTGGACTGTCACTCAGGAGCAGAAGGAAGATCATGTTGAGGCTCAGCCAGCAGTAGGGCACTGGGCTGCAGCATAGTCAGAAGCAGAAGATGTGCATGTCCTAGAAATAGAATCATCAGTGTAGAACTAGAAAAAAATACAACCTTGGGAATAGCAGGGTTGTTCTGCCTCCATGTTGATAGTATTGGGATCTTCAGTAAAGGGAGAAGAGCTCTACCTGCCTGTCCAACTTTGGAACACTTTGGTGAAAACAATGAGACAATGTATTAGTAGAATTTCTTGGTCTTTGAGAGACAAAGCTGGAAATACTTTGGGACTATTGGTGTAGCAAAAGTAGTGATGGGGAGGAAATGAACAAAATTACTGCCCCAATTTTCTTCCACAGGGGATGAGATTCATGGTACCTGCTCTTCCCTTCAGGGCACTGGCTTAGGGTTCCTCTCACTTTTCAATGATTAAGTCATAATGTCAATTCCATAAAAACTTCCCACTTCTCATGTTTTCAAGCTGCAATTAATCATTCATTCATTGCAGTCCAACTGCACTTTTTAAAAAAAATAATGCTTAACAGGTACTGCCTCTATTATAGTTAATTCTGCAGATATCTATTCCAGCAATTAGCAAACTTTTTTTAAAGGGCCAGATAGCAAATATTTTAGGTCTTGCAGGTGTACAGTCTTTGTCATAACTACTCAACTTGCCTTTGTAGCACAAAAGCAACCATGGGAAATATATAAACAAGTGAGCGAGGCTGTGATCCAATAAAACTTTATTTATGAAAACAGGTAGTGAATCAGACTTGGCCCATGAGCTATAGATTGTTGATCACTGGCCTATGCCAATAGTCTATAAAATCATTGAAGACAAAAAAAGTGCTTTATTATTCTTTGTAAATAATATCAGGTTTGATAACAATGATTAAAAACCTGGTCTCTGGACTCAGACTCTTTGGCTTAAAATACCGACTGTATATCCTTGGGACCCTGGGCAAATCATTTAACTGCTCTGGGCCTCAGTTTCTCATGAAAAACTATGATAAAAATGAAACCTGCTTCATAGAGCTATTGTGAGGGTCAAGTGAAATAATTCCTTTAATGCACTGGTACATGTTAAACATTCAGTAAATGTTAGTTATCCATTAATATCTTTTATAGGATCATGCTCAGTAAATAGATATTTGTTAAATAAATTCACAGTGAGATATTAAATTCATGTTTCAAATTTATCTGTAATGGATCAATGTTATTTGAAGATGAAAACATATTTATTAAAATATGTTAATAAAAGACATGCTTACAAATATAAATATCGGTAGTAATTTAAATTGTCTGTTATCACCTTGAAAAACAAAAACTCTTTTTGAAAAGATGTAGAATACAGATATGAAGGGGGAGATAGGAGACAGGAAAAGCCAGTGCTTAATTTCATGGGAGTAAACAAAATCAATTCTGGAAATTTATCATTTTTTAAAAAAGTAAAATATCAACAAGTTAATCCAATCAGAAGTAATAAATACAATTTTTAAAGAACAAATCAATGCCAGAATTTTTGATTATTTAATAAAGTTAAAACATTAGTAGATGAGTAGGTCTACCAAATCAATTTCTATATTTATTTTAATAAAAATATTGATATTTAGCCATAATTGTTATTTATATTCAGCATTATGTCTCACAAATTAATAAAAACTGGAATACACAAAAGCTTGCTACATAAAAGGGACACAAGATGAGGAGAATATTCAAATAATATTCGGTGAAGGAGATTTGGGAATTTTAAATGAGAACCATCTCTCTCTCACACACAAACACAAACACACACTCACACATTTATGTGTGTAAAGTATTTAAGTTAATAAAATATATGAGGGAGCCAACCTTAAGAAGTACTGGTGATGATTAGGCTCCCTTTGCCTGCCTCCACTCTCTCTGCCCTGTTGTATGCCCTTGTCTGCTGGCTTCCAGTTTGTGGCACCAGTGAGGTGGCGGTGAGGGGGGGGGCGGGTGGCGGCAGCAGGAAGTCAAAAAGTGCTTGGAAGAGAGAGAGGCCATAGTATTTCCTTGTCACTGCTCCCACATGTTTGGAAGCTGCATCTCCTGTGGATCCTAGCCACACCTCCACAGTTACTGGATCCTATGCTGGGGGCCCACAGCGCCCCCTCCAGGCCTCTGCTCTCACTGAGCATCATTGGTCATGCTCTCCCCAACCCCTTTCCCCCAGACTCAGGATAACAAGAGCTTCTCCCTGCTGCCAGTCCCTCGGCATCTCAACATTCCTTATTTATTCCTTTACCCTGCCCACACCTCTGTAGGTAGTCTTTCACCAACATTTCCCAACTCTGACCAATACAACAAAGACCTCCTAAGGATACCAGTATTTTAGCAAAAGCAAAATTTAGAGAAGGGTAAGAAGTGAATTAACATTAATAAATGCATTTCAAGTTAACATGTTACAAAATGTTCACTTGGGGAGGTAATTTGGTTTTGGAAAGAAAATCAGAATGAAAACCCTAGAATGTAGTAGCAACAACTTTTTGAATGTATATCTGGTAAAATGAGGCTGCAGGGCTTGGATAAGCAGGAAGAATCATTATTATGTATGAGCTGGTATGTAAAGGCAATTTCTAAACATTTTACTCTATCCTTTGGTCTCAGGCATACCCTAATCAGCTCAAGGCTCTTAATAAATCTCTCTCTGTCCGTGGACAAGATCCTAGCTTCCCACCAAAACATGGCCGCTCCTGCGGATCATGTCTCCTGGCTCTGGCAATATCTCTGGTTTATATCTCCACCACGGGATTGCACATTCTGTCCTATTTAGCCTGCCCCTAGTCTTCCCCAGGTCATCTTAGTACAGGTCTCTGTTCTGAATTCTATTTTCCTCTGTGCTCTGAAGCTACAGGACTGTCCTGCCCACTGCCCAGTCCCAGCCTCAGCTCCCAGAAGCCCAACCTCACCAGCATGCAGGATCCCCACCCCCACCCCACCCCCGTACACACACACTATCCACTCACCCAGAAAGGATTTCAAATAACTCATTTTGACATGTATTCAAAAAGTGTACAAATGTTCTTCTCATTTCTCAGAGGGAGAAGTCATAAATCAAAGGGTTTCAGGGAGCAAACCTGAAATAGAAACCATATCTTCTCAATGATTTACTTCCCTAGATTCCATTTGTTAGAACAGAAGTCCTCACATTATTCAGCTCATGTAGTTCCTACAATAATTTTTGAAAAAATTATGTACCCTCTTGCCCATTTTAAGCTGACATCTCAAATTTTTCATCATAAGTTTTAAATAAGTTCATTTCTTATGAATAGTGAGAATTCACTGTAACTGAAATAAATATTTCTTAATATAATTCAATAAAATATATGTTAACTATCTCATTAAATAAAGCTTGCCAAGTCTGACAGAAATCTCATAAAATTTTATCTGTTTTATTCAATGTATTGTCAAATAAAGACAAATCCAGACTTATGAAAGGATAGACTGTTTGAAAGATTATTGCAACAGCAAGAAGGTTCAGACCACAAGATGACAAGCATATCTAGGGTCAGGCAAAAAAGGCTTTCTTCACAGGGAGGAGTAAACAAGGCTGAAAAGAACATGAATTGGACAGGTGATCAGGGAATGCTGCTCTGTGTGGTCAGTTTTGGGAAGGGGTCATTAAAAGAAACCATTCCTTATTCTGATGCTGGCTCAGGCTGAGGGTGGGTCAAAGTTCAAGGTCAAATGGGAAGGAGAAAAGCTTAACTATAGAAGTTGGGTCAGGTCAGGTTAACAAGCATTTTATTCTGATTGTTCAGTGGAGACTAAAAGTTCAGCTAGTCATTTATGAGGCAAAGGATGGAAATTTGGAGGGTCTATGTCTGGCTTGAGTTAGGTAAACAAGAAGATTATCCCTATCACTTATCTCAGTCATATGAGAAAGAGTGGTTTTTGCAGTAAGCCGTTTCCCAGAATACAAAGGAAGGGGAGATTTCTTTAACCATAGATGATTTCCAGAATTACAAAGCTCAGATAAAGTTCAACATTTTCTGTAAAATACTCCTGTTACATTAATATGACTAAATGTCACTAATCTATACTGTTCCATATATTCTGAATTCAGAGTGCCCCAGTACGGGCCAGCATATCTCAAGGAAAATGCAGGGAGTGCTATGTGTTTAAGGTTCCTTGAGTTGTAGTGAAGGGGCATCTCCTAACCAGTGTTTCCATATGTCTCATTGTTTGCTGCTCTGGGTGGTTTCATGCTCCATGGCAATGTACCACAGTAGGATCTAGAATGGATGTGGGCTCTGCCTTCCTTCTATAAAGTGGGAGAACTACTTAAAGTTATTCTTTCCTGGAGTATCCTGGGAAAGTCTTTGCATAACTGCCTCTTAGTGTAATAAACACTGTTCTAGACTACCAGTGGTTTCTGCCAGGTAAAATTTAGCTGACATTTTTGTTAGTATTCTCTAAAGTTCAAAGGTATCAGATAATGCAATAAACAATAATAAATATGTTCCCTATAACTACATCTCCTTCTCATGGGTCATTAGACATGTATATTGCACTGAACAAAACCTCTCTGTTAGGCATATCAAGACCTTAGAAGACAGCTATGAGTAAGTTTTAGAAAATCTAAACTTATATATTCATTGTAGTGGGCAATGGAAACAAGAGAGGAAGGATCAGTGATGTGTATTTCTACCTAGCTAGTTAAATTTTTCATTGGTTATCTTATCCAACACTCGATATTCTCTCTTGGAAGTATAGAATATTCTGTCCGTTTCTGAATGAGAAAATTCAGAGTCACAAAGGTTATTCAATTTGCTCATGTTGTAACCGAGCAGAACCCTACGAGTCCTTCCCAGAAGAGAACCCCACCCATGTTCTCCATCTGCCTTTTGTCTGTAGAAAAACTTTAGTCAAAGAATAAATTTAATCAGAGAAGTGAGAAAATACAAAAAGGAAGGAAAAACGTCAAGCAAGACAAAATAATAATACTTTAGCCACTAAACAAAGTCAAGGACCTTTAGTGCTCGAGGACTATAGATAATATTCTGAGCCATGTTCTTTGAGCTGTTTGGCAGATAATGAAACCCCCTTCTTTGGCAGGTGGAAGAAGTTAACTGTATGCTGCCCACAAGCATGTAGACCCCAGAAAGTTGGAACCAGAAAGTTGATGGTGCTGACTCCCAATTACCTCACCACCAACCAATCAGAAGAATGTCCATGAGCTGATCTTGCCCTTGAATACTATGAGACTCCTCACTACCCCATCCAGGGTGGGACAAACATTCTTGAGGGCATTAGCCCAGTGTGGCACTCTTTGGCTGGCAAAGCAATAAAGCTATTTCTTTCTACTTCACCTAAAACTCTGTCTCCAAGATTTAATCCTGCACTGGTGTACAGAGGCTGAATATCGGCAGCAATGGGAACCAGAGTCAGTGGAAGGACCAAGACTCCGAATAGTTTTACATTACCCCAAATTCTGTCCCCAATCTTTTACACTAGGCTTCCTATTTTAAAAATTGCTAAATTTAGAAGCAGACCTTGATAAGATCTGGTTCTGCCGTTACCCCCTGTACCATCCAGTACAAGTCCATGAGACTCTCTAATATTTGGCTTTCTTTGTCATAAGATGGAAATAGTATTCTATACCTCATACAGGGTTGAGAAGGCAAAATGAGACAAAGTATGTAAAAATACTTTGAAAACTCTACAAATATTAGATATTGTAAAAAAACATGGGTGTTGTCTAATTCCAATGATCTTGACCACAACTGGTTTCCAAAATATTTACATAAAGAAGATTTCCAATCCTCTCCCCTCTACACACACACACAAAGCAATTTTTGTTTGGCTTTACTAAAAAAAAAAAAAAAAAAAAAATCAGTACAGAACAGCTGCACTTGAAATATAATTTATTGTATAACCATTGAATTTATACACAATTTACCAGGAAATCATGTATTTATATAAAATAAATATATCATTGAAGGCAAAAAATAAATGATTCTCTCTATATACAACCTAAGACACAGTGAAATAGTGTTTCATTTTGGGTCCCCTATCATCAGAATAAGTATACACATTGGAACATGCTCAAAGACATGCAGAAAGAATGATAGAGGGCTGAGGTGATTGATTCATGAGGAGAGATTAACAGAATTAAATGTACATGGGTGGGTCAGGCAAAGACTACCAGAAGGACAAGATAACTGCCTACTGATAGCTGATGGTGTAAACACCAAAGCAGAAGAGAAATTATTTAGCAAGCTAAAAGATAATATGACTTTGAGTAATGGGGTGAAATTTAAAAAAAGAAAAGAAAAAATATACAAGCTAAATTTTATGAAAAAAAAACCAAACTCCTGGCAGTGAAATCTATTAGCCCGTGGAAGTGTCTCTAATAACAAAATTTGAAGAAGTGAAACCCCTTGAAATATTTAAAACAAGGGAAAAAATAAACTTAGCAGTTTATGATAAGAAAAAATAAACAAAAGTGAGAAGGGACACCTGATGACAAAATAAATCCTTGCTATCCTTGATCGTCATATTTGGTGCTTTTAATGGTCAAATCCAAATTTTTTTAAGTTTTTATTTTATTAAGAAATGATCCATTATATATCAGGCTGCCTTCAACTGTCATTCTTATTTACAACACTCTGTTCCAATGGTTTTATTCATGTTGAATTGAAAAACGCTTTATGCAACCAAATGCTAACATAATTTCAAAGTGCAGGCATTACAATATCAAATTTACTTTAAAAAGTGTATCCTAGGGCTTCCCTGGTGGCGCAGTGGTTGAGAGCCCGCCTGCCGATGCAGGGGACACGGGTTTGTGCCCCAGTCCGGGAGGATCCCACGTGCCGTGGGGCGGCTGGGCCCGTGAGCTATGGCTGCTGAGCCTGCGCGTCTGAAGCCTGTGCTCCGCAACGGGAGAGGCCACAACAGTGAGAGGCCCGCGTAACACACAAAAAAAAAAAAAAAAAAAAAAGTGTTATTCTAAAGGAAAAATAGAAAAGATTAGTATTTAAATTTTATTATATTTAAAACTATTTTTAGGCATTTAGTCTCTCACAACAGGGTGAACAAAATAATTTTAAGAACATATTGTTCTATTATGTTACAGTGCAAGAATTTTTTATATTTATTTGCTGCATTCAAACTTTTTCAGTTAAAAAGAAAAACTTGCAGTTTAGCATAGTGAAAAGAGAGCTAAATTTACAGTCAACACACTTAATTTAAATCTGACTTTATTATATCTCGCTGATCTTCAATTTTTTCTTTTATAAATAGTGAGTTACATTAAGCTGGTCCTGAAGTAATTGCAAATAAGAAAAATAATGTTGCCTCTGAGAATGACACTTTAAAACCAACATGCTATAACTAAGAGCAAAGACCTACATGGCATCTGAATACACAGAATGATTTCCCTTATAAATTCACAAATTCGTACTTGGGGTTATACTTGAGCATATTGTGAATTAGGTTATCCTACCCTGAGTATTCTAGCTCTAGATTTATAAAATTGATTATCAAACACTTAATCATGACAAATTCAGCAAAATAAGGATGGCATGAAGGGGCTCTTGGGTTGCCATCGAGTGGCAACACTTTTTGCCTTGTCACACCTAATTTGATCTTCATAACTGAGGGGAAAATATCTTTTATTGATCAGTGGAGAAATACCCAGCATCAATCCCACCAATCATGTACTTTATTTCTAAACCATAAATGCCGGCCTACAGAGGGCCTCTTGACCCTCTCTCTTGCCACTGCATGGCCACATACGCACTTCAAATCTTCATCATTCCCCATCCACTCTTCTCCTAGCCATTGGAGCTGTTACTGTCTCTTCATCATAAGCATAAAGATTTGGCCCATTCAAAAGTATTTCAAATCTATACAGTGTTGAAGTATTTCATTTCTTTCTAGCATAGGTACGAACCTTAAAAATAATTCAGTTTCAGATTCTCATATTACATGAGACAGGAAAAGAGAGTAGAAACAACATTTAAAATCAAGTTATTGTAGAAATAAATAAATGTATCTTTCTTCCCAGTTTAGGAGGAAGAAATAGTGAGACCTGGAACATATGGACCATTGTTAGGAAGAAAATATTATGAAGTTTTGGATATACCACAGGATGCTGAGCTTAGGTTATGAGTAGGTCTACATGCAAAAAAAAAAAAAAAAATGTTTGGCCTCTTGAGCAGGCAGGGACAAGGTGGATTGAGGAAAGAGAGAGCAACATTGCTAAGAGCTGGAACTCAGATTGCCATAAACAGCTGCTAAGGGATTTCTTAAGGACAGGAAGGCCCAATAATCAACCTAAAGTTGTGAGTGTTGCTGAAATGTAAGTCCTCTCTATCTCCCCAAATATTCGCTAAATTCTGCTCTACACAAAAAGGTCTTAGAGTGCTTACTTTTGTTTGCATTTATTATTTTTTTTGAGAGGTGGTAATTGTTTAATTATCTTTATTTCATTAAACTGTAATTATGGATATTTTGTGGATAAAAAGACAAAGGGGCTGAATTCTATGTCAGTTTCAATATAGAACAGCTCAGATGAGTGGTGGATAATTACAGACAACCAGTTAAGCAGGATTTGAAGGACAATGCAAGCTACTCTATCCTCCCTGAAATCTTAATAAAGAATGACAGAAGCATAAGCTTAGAAGAGCCCTGTCTTAGTCCATATGTGCTAAATACCACAGACTGGTTAGCTTATAAATAGCAGAAATTTATTTTTCCACGCTTCTGGATGTTGGGAAGTCCAAGACCAGGGTGTCAGCATGGTCATGTGAGGGACCTCTCCCTGGCCACACATTGTATCCTAACACAGTGGAAGGGACTAGCTAATTCTCTGAGGCATATTTTATAAAGGCACTAATCCCATTATGAGAGCTCCACCCTCATGACCTAATAAACTCCCAAAGGTCCCACCTCCTAACACCATCACCCTGGGCTTTAGGATTTCAAAATATGAATTTGGGAGGGAAAAAAACAATCAGATCATAGCATTACCCAAAAGCTCAGCCTCTCAGCCTCTCTGTACACCGAATCAAATGTGCCAAATCAAATCTCGGAAACAGAGTTTTGGGTGAAGTAGAAAAGGATAGCTTTATTGCTTTGCCAGGCAAAGGGAGACACACCAGGCTTCTGCCTTGAAAAACTATGTGTCTCCACCCCAGAGGATGTGATGAAGGGTTTTATAGCAGTGGTTCAAAGGTGGTGTCTCTGACAAGATTAGGGTGTGAGCATCTCATCTCTTAATCTCATGAGCTTCTCTGGCCCCTTCAATCTTGCCTCAAGTGGTTTCATGGCTGCTCCTCCTTTGATTAGCAACAGTTCAAATCCACCCTTTGGAAGTCAGGGAAGGTCATGGAGGCTGGAGTCTTGCCTATAAGAAATGGTGGACAAAAGGAGGCCTCCATGCCCAGGCCCCACTTGGTTTCAGTGCCTGGGAGCCCTACAGGGCCCCACACTGTTTCAATATTATGTCCTATTTTACTGTATTTAATTTGACTTCTAAAGGTCAAGTTACTCCAGTATGCATCTGAGTTATATAAAATGGAGAAATTGAGACCCAAATTGTTCAAGGGGTTTACCCAGGATTTCCCAGCACAATTCAGGTTTGCTGATTCTCATAGCTTTCCTCCATTATAAGAAGTTAATTTCAAACTTCACATTGGTCAATTACAGCCTCTGGAGTACAGGTTCCTGCATATGGCTCTTGGGCATTTGAAAATGTAACTTAAAATGCTACTGGGGCCCCAGAACTGAGACAAAGCCAGAGGGCCCTGGAAAGTTTCGTTCCTTCAACCCCTGAACTGTGGCAACCATAGATCCGTAAGCTTATTAACAATTTAATAAGGCCTGAGGTACTTGGCTTTAATCTAGGCTTGCTGCTTAACTCCAGACTGTTTCCTTTGATGGCAAACGTATGGCAGGGAGCTCTTAAGGTTGAAAAATACACCAAGAGAAGACTCACTCTTCCCTACGGCCTTGCTGTTCTGATGTCAGTCGTTCTATTCCTGCTAACCCTTGGATTACATGACCACTTCCACCAAATATATGGGTACTCTGGCCTTGCACTAGGCTTATGTCAAGGCTTAGATTTAGTTGATGAATGCCAAATTAATTATTTCTAGAAACACAGGGATTTTTGTTTGGTACATACTTCTCATTTAATGCATAGAGCTGCTCTGAGAAAATATTTATTGTGAAGAACTCAAGTGAATGCTTGCTATGTGATATTTTTGGCCTCTCCTGGGGCTAGGAAGGCAAGAGCCAAACTCTTGAAGCTGAAGGTCCATGGTAGGGGACAGTTTTGTTTCTTAGATCAAGGAGTTCCAGAGCTGAGGATACGTTTGTTTCCCAGATCAAGGGCAAGCACTGCGGGTGCTCAGGAGTGAAATCCTACAAAGGCTGTGACTCTCAGCACTCCTGCTGCCAGCTCCTGTATATTGAGCCTTAAAGGAATACAGAAACAAGTTAAACACATTTTATTGGGCAGAATTTACACCAAGCTCCTGAGAATTGAGAGAGTAAATAACATTTTCCTTCTTTATTATGTTGGCTGCCTCTTATGGACTACCTCGTAGAATGCGAGGCTAGTATACAATCAAGTTCCAAGTAAATAACATCATTAATTCAAATGGAATGAAGTGTGAAACATGACCCTATCCAAACTATTATATGTATATATACTTTTTTAAATTAGAATGATCTCATGTGAAAGTGACAGGAGTGTGCTATAATTTAGAAACAGATGAATCATCCAGTGTTCCCAGGATAACATTTTTATGTACTGATGAAATCTATGTAATATATCTTCTCAAAAAAAATAAACCTCTGCTCATAAAATACCTTTATGAGAGTTTACCGAGTTGGGCAGAAATGGCAGTTAATGTCTGGAGTGCCTATTAAAGTACAGGTCCTTTGTTTGATAGCGATTATAGAGCATATTATTAAAACTGCATTCACAAAATGTTAACAATTCTCACTGTATACAGATCCACACAGAAAATAAGGCTTTTAACTTGTGGAGATTAAATACCCAGTAAAATATTTATTGTTGCACAATGTATTGTTAACTATGTTGACTACTCTTCAGTAAGGTGCTACATAAATGAAAAATTAACCACTGTAGAATAGAAAATAGTTTAAAGTCCTGAAGCAAGTTCCTATGCATACAAAATAGCTTTGTCCTGGGCACTGTAATGTGGAAACATTTCAGTGAAGAAGACACCGTAGTAAGATACTTGACAGCAAACCAAAACCAAGACCAGCACTGGAATTGCTAAGTTAAGGAGCTGCATGCAACCGTGGGTGGTCTGAATTAATGGTGTTGAAGGGCGCATGTGGAGTTTGGGGAGAAGATGAAATTTCACTGATACTGTAACTGCATCTCAGCAATCAGAGGCACAAGTCTGCTGCTGTTGTGTTGTGAAATTTAAGAGAGATAATAAACTTCCACATTAAAATTTCATTTCATATTTTGAGAATTAAAAAAAAAAAAATGATTGCCTTCCTCACTCTGTGCTTTAGAAACCTCTCTGGTGAAATCACCCTACAGTCTGAAATGTGAGTGTATAGTGGATTACATTTTTAGTGTTAATCAGAACACTTCACTCAAACAGTAATCTCGGAATTCTTTCTCTTCATTGATTTTGCTTCTTTCTCCCTTTAAAACTCTGTGTTAGCAGACTTCCTTTTAGACTTTTGAGAAATGACAATTTCTCTCGTGTGTTCTGGAAATTAGTTTAAAAAAACAGCTACCTCACTTTGCTGTTTGCCTAAAACACTTAAATAGTAGCCAAAAATACCAAATCTTCATCCTTCTGGTACTGAAGTAGCCTAAGATATTGATGTGAGTTAGAACCCAACTGGGAAGGAAATCTTACTGTCCAGAAATTACCTAGTTTGTATGTGCTCTCCTGTGAAGGCTTAATTAAGTTGCTGAATCCATTTTCTGAGTTTCTGCAAGAGCACAGTACCTGACAGCACTAATCAAGGTAACTTTTTTTCTTGACTTTTAAAACAAGTTTGGAATCAAGGATTTGCCTAGGATCTTTTGTGGTGAACCTCATTCTCATAGATGCCTCCCAGTATGTAAACCCCATACACATGCAAGCCTACTACTAGTTAGACACTACTGTAAGCTGAATTGACTTTGTACATTCTCATTCTTCGTTCAGAACATTCCAAAACTGTAAATTGTCCATTATCTTAGAGGAATTGAAAGGATGACTACCGTGGGTGAAAAATGTCACCTGCCCTATCAGTCAATAAAGGATGTTGCAGCCATCAAGCCATCAGCCATTGAAGCCACCCCCAATTGTGCACCCTGAGGGGATTCAGGATGGAGAAAAACAGGATACTGGCCCTAGATGGTTAAAGTGCATAGTAAAGGAATGATTTCAATATGCCCAGACTCTTGCATCTTCCCATACATAGAAAAGCGCTAAATTTATTAACTTGAGATGTCTGTTTTTCTCTATTTAACAGTAATCTTTTGATGTTCTGATTAACTGGTTTTTGTTGCAAAAACTCCTAAGTAACCTGTCTCCTCCCTCACCTCTTCAAAGCTGTCCCTCAGGGCTGTCTGAGAGGCTGCTTCCTGGGCTTAAGTCCTCAGCAAGTCCACCAAAGAAAACATAATTCTCAACTTTTATGTTGTGCATTTTTTTCAGTCAACACTACCTACATCCTCTTCTTAGCTGGAAAGATATCACTTTTTACTATAAAAATCATACAGAGTTAAGATAAAAAGTACTTTTAAAAAGCATTCTCTCGGTGTAATTAACCTATTTCTTGGAATTAATTACACATAGACTGGATTTTGAGATGCTTGAGTGCAGGGAGCATATTTTAATTCATGTATGTTGAATGTGTCTGGTGAATAATCGGCACTCAGTAAATATTTGTTGAAAGAACAAAGAATGAATGGGTGAGTATATATTGCTACCTCCTTCTACACGCTCCAAGTTAGTATTGTGGTTGAGAATATTATCTTGAGAGTGAGACATTGTAAGCCAGGGGGAAGGGGATTAGAATTAACAGGAGCTCATATCTTTTTGAAGAAATTTGAAGAAAAACGTAGAAGAATTTGCACTGTCCTAGAAAAAGGGTCAAGAGACTTTACAAACATTAATGTGTCCGAACAAATTTCTTTATTCTTGAAACATGTGAAAGAGCTTGTGGAAAACATGATTCTAAGAGGTGGTCAAATCTGGTGTTTTGCCAAATACTTATCATCTTTAGCCATCTCTTTATTGTCTTGCAAAGGGGGGATTCCCTTCCCTATCCTTACAAAGATGGCAGTTCAGATGAGACGGGTCTACTTATGCTTATCTGTCAACAGGCAAACTTCCTACAGAAACAAACAAACAAACAAAATATATAGATATAGATATAGATATATTTTGTTTATAATATATATATAGTTTTTTTTTTCCAGCCACATAACCAGAAACTTCTTTCCACTCAAACGACAATGAACAGAATGAATTGAGGCCCTGGAGAAAAATTCCACGTTTTAGACTTTTCAGAATCCTAGAAGGAACATTCTTTCTTTAAAACAAAACAAACGTAAAACAACCTAGCAATGGGAAATTATTTCCTTGACTCACTACTGCAATAGACATTCCTAAGAAAAGCCCAATAAATGAAGGAGTCAAGCTTAAATCTGGGCTCCTAATGAATCTATAAGTTGATGACAAGCTTTCTGGAATAATACATTATTACGTAGAAACAGTGTTGCTATTATCAGCCTGTCCTGCAGGGAACAACAATAGGATTACTCGCTAAAATGTCAGTTGCATGAAGCATCTGATAAATGCTACTATAAGCCACAGATATAGAAACTTAAGAGTAAAGAAAAAAGAAATTGGGTTAAGGAGCTTGGTTACTATCTTGTTGCAAGCTCAATTAATCTTTGTTTTCCACTTATTGAAGAAAGGATGAAGTAAGTCATTGCTTTTGCCCAATTTTAAAAACTTGTAGGGCTTCCCTGGTGGTGCAGTGGTTGAGAGTCCGCCTGCCAATGCAGGGGACACAGGTTCATGCTCCGGCTCACGAAGATCCCACATGCAGCGGAGCGGCTGGGCCTGTGAGCCATGGCCGCTGAGCCTGCGCATCCAGAGCCTGTGCTCCGCAACGGGAGAGGCCACAACAGTGAGAGGCCCGCGCACCAAAAACAAACAAACAAACAAAAAACAAAACTTGTATTAGACTTTCTATAGTATGAAGAAAAATATATTTGCATTTTGTAAAATAAGGGACTTACACTAGATTCACCTTTCATGTCTAATTATTTTCTGTGATTTTATAAATTAACTTAAAAATCAACAGCCATCCCCTTCTAAACAAATGAGTTACCTGTGATACCAGTGTCCAGTCTTGTTCTTAGAACAGGATAAGTGTATAATATATTTTTGTTGTTGCATTGAATCTACAACAAATCTTTCAAAAAGAAAAAGATAAACTATGTCCCCAGCATTTTAGAATGCAATATTGCTTTTAAGAAGAAAAGTTAGGGAACAATAGGCATCTTACACCTTCAGATTGCCTTTTTGCAAATATCACAGTGTAACAAGGGGGATGCAGAATAGCTTGTGGAACTGAGTTTTAAGCTTCTCCTTCTACAATAGTCTTTGATCATGTAGAAAAAATATGTTAAAAATGTCCTTCTAATATTGAGTAACATCTGTGCTACACATTCTGCTAGTACTAGCAATTCATAAATTAAAATAACTGGCAATTTTTCACTAAACTTATGTCAGCCAGTGCCTGGTCAGTGTAGGAGAGGATGTTAAATCATAAACATTAAAGAAGTTTTCCTAAACAAAAGACCATCCCCATTAATTTCAGCGGTTTAAATAAATGGTTAAATAAACCATCTGGTATATTCTGAGAGACTTGTATTTTTTCTCCTCAAAAAATCTGAACAGATTAACCTTAATTCACATTTGAAATTCTCCTGACTGCTGGATGATAGAGGGCAACAGTATATCTCAAAATCAGACAAGCTCCTGCGTATCCCAGATACAATGTCACAGAGGCTCTGCTTTTAAGAGGCCGGTATCCATAAAGGCAGCCACTGATTTGTGTGTTTATTTCTAAATCTGTGGTGTTCCTTAAAAGTAATGGACTCTTATTGTGCTCTATCTGCACACTAATCTGCTAACATTTATTCAGCATTTTTTTGTGATTAGAACTATAGAGGAAGGTATTCCAAAAGTTTGTACATACAAATGGTCGAATTTTGGTGAAAAGAAAAAAATCAATAAATGGGTGTGTGGAGGGTGAAGAGAAAACTCTGTTAGAAATACAGCAGAAATGACCTGCTTTGCAAAGACAAATCCTCGAAAAAGAACCATCCACTGAGCCAAATTCTGATTGTCATTGAAATCCAAAAGGAAAGCAGTCTTTAGTAATTCCAGTTTAAATGACACATTAAATTCAAGGAGGAAAGCGTTTAGGCTGACTTCCGACTTCTTCAAAGCCACATTCACTGTCAGAAGAAAAGGAGCAATTTCTACAAGATTCTCAGGGAATGTGTGGCTCAAGATATTAGACCCAGACAAGATACAAGTCAAGAGAAATGGCAACCAAAAATATGCTCAAACGTGCTTCTGGGTAGTAGAGTCATTTTCACAATGTTGATTCTTCCAATCCAAGAACATGGTGTATCTCTCCATCTATTTGTATCACCTTTAATTACTTTCATCAGTGTCTTATAATTTTCTGCATACAGGTCTTTTGTCTCCTTAGGTGGGTTTATTCCTAGATATTTTATTCTTTTTGTTGCAATGGTAAATGGGAGTGTTTTCTTGACTTCACTTTCAAATGTTTCATCATTAGTGTATAAGAATGCCAGAGATTGCTGTGCATTAATTTTGTATCCTGCTACTTTACCAAATTCATTGATTAGCTCTAGTAGTTTTCTGGTAGCGTCTTTAGGATTCTCTATGTATAGTATCATGTCATCTGCAAACAGTGACAGCTTTACTTCTTTTCCAATTTGGATTCCTTTTATTTCTTTTTCTTCTCTGTTTGCTGTGGCTAAAACTTCCAAAACTATGTTGAATAAGAGTGGTGAGAGTGGGCAACCTTGTCTTGCTCCTGATCTTAGTGGAAATGGTTTCAGTTTTTCACCATTGAGGACGATGTTGGCTGTGGGTTTGTCATATATGGCCTTTATTATGTTGAGGAAAGTTCCCCCTATGCCTACTTTCTGCAGGGTTTTTATCATAAATGGGTATTGAATTTTGTTGAAAGCTTTCTCTGCATCTACTGAAATGATCATATGGTTTTCTTCCTTCAATTTGTTAATATGGTGTATCACGTTGATTGATTTGCGTATATTGAAGAATCCTTGCATTCCTGGAATTTTCCCCACTTGATCATGGTGTAGGATCATTTAACATGCTGTTGTATTCTGTTTGCTGGTATTTTGTTGAGTATTTTTCCATTTGTGTTCATCAGTGATATTGGCCTGTAGTTTTCTTTCTTTGTGACATCTTTGTCTGGTTTTGGTATCAGGGTGATGGTGTCCTCATAGAATGAGTTTGGGAGTGTTCTTCCCTCTGCTATATTTTGGAAGAGTTTGAGAAGGATAGGTGTTAGCTCTTCTCTAGGGAATGTAAATTGATACAGCCACTATGGAGAACAGTATGGAGGTTCCTTAAAAAACTAAAAATAGAACTACCATACGACCCAGCAATCCCACTACTGGGCATATACCCTGAGAAAACCATAATTCTAAAAGAGTCATGTACCAAATGTTCATTGCAACTCTATTTACAATAGCCAGGACATGGAAGCAACCTAAGTGTCCATCAACAGATGAATGGATAAAGAAGATGTGGCACATATATACAGTGGAATATTACTCTGCCATAAAAAGAAACGAAATTGGGTTATTTGTAGTGAGGTGGATGGACCTAGAGTCTGTCATACAGAGTGAAGTAAGTCAGAAAGAGAAAAACAAATACCGTATGCTAACACATATATATGGAATCTAAGAAAAAAATTTAAAAAGGGTCATAAAGAACCTAAGGGTAAGACGGGAATAAAGACACAGACCTACTAGAGCATGGACTTGAGGATATTGGGAGGGGGAAGGGTAAGTTGGGACAAAGTGAGAGCGTGGCATGGACGTATATACACTACCAAACGTAAAATAGATAGCTAGTGGGAAGTAGCCGCATAGCACAGCAAGATCAGCTAGGTGGTTTTTGACCACCTAGAGGGGTGGGATAGGGAGGTGTGAGGGAGGGAGATGCAAGAAGGAAGAGATATGGGAACATATGTATATGTATAACTGATACACTTTGTTATAAAGCAGAAACTAACACAGCATTGTAAAGCAATTTTACTCCAATAAAGATGTTAAAAAAAAAAAAGTGCTTCAGGATCCCTTATACAATGAAAAACAAAATCAGAACTCCCATATTCTCCATACACATCTGATGAACACTTCATATGAAAACTCCTCAAAACTCAAGAGTTAAAATAAACCCCTCAGATTGGAGAAGCTACTGCAAAATAACTGGAACAGGACATATCTGAATAGAACCAAGATTTTTTCCTGCAGTAATTACAGTTAAAACGTAAGGTAAGTGTAAGCTTAATAACAAAAACATAATAGACAATTTCAATAGACATTAAATCTTATAATATATAACTATTAAAAATTAAGAAGTGGAGATGAAAGCTGGGAGCAAGCATAAAGCGCTAATATCTTCATTTCTCACAGCAGAGATTGGTACTGATGAAGGTTAAAACATGTTAAAAATGGCAACTCAAATGCAATATTTTTCACAATTTCTTAGGATTAGAGGGTTCTACTATGAAACAGTATCTTTGGGCACAGAGAAATATTTTGTTGGAGTTCAAAAATCCTTTTATTTCTTAGGAAATTCTTCTTCATTAAACTCAAACAAATGAAACAATTAATTTGTTTAAAATAGTAGTAATGTTTAACGTCATTTCAAAAAGTTTTTCTCTTTCTTTATTTGTCTACCTGACCACTCAACCATCCAACCTTACAGCAATAGCTCAGAGTTGCTGACTAAGGATAATGCCTGTCATGGAGAAAGATGGAATTAGAAGAAATATTTTACTTTTTTTCTCTGTAACTTTCTGTCAGATTTTTTATAATAAATATATATCATTTTTTATTCAATGATATGGTTATTCTCCTGAAAAAAAAAAGTATAAAATAAAAAAGAGCCATTCAAGAGATCCTAAATATAAAAGTCCCTTTCTCTCCATATCCCAAAATGACTTAATTGGTCATTGTCTACTTTAACTTTAGGACAGAGCTCATCTTAATGCCGTTCTCCACCTGGGTTTCATATTTTGAATTTAAG
The DNA here is from genome assembly GCF_039906515.1 of Pseudorca crassidens. Taxonomy (NCBI): domain Eukaryota; kingdom Metazoa; phylum Chordata; class Mammalia; order Artiodactyla; family Delphinidae; genus Pseudorca; species Pseudorca crassidens. The sequence goes on along the minus strand of NC_090297.1, from coordinate 84,189,269 downwards.
CAATTTACTTTTTAATTTATCAATTAATACTTTTAAAAAGTTTTATCTTAGTAAGATATAAGGATTAAAACCATGTAATAAAAAGCAGCAGTCTCTTACTTTACTTCTCCTCACCTCTAGTTTGGGTGCCTAGAGCAGTTCCTCTTAACCTTTATCATTGGGGTTTCCCTTCTTATTTCCCCTCACTCTTACTTTGCAGTTTTAGAAATGCCTATTGGTGTACTTTAATAATAGATGAGAAACTAGTTCATAGATACTATTTCCTAATTTTCCTAATTTACCAACAGCCTATATAGTTTTTATCATCAATATTAGTTTCTCCACTGGTTATATCTTTACCCACAAAAAACATAATTTAGAGTTTATTTCCACTTCATTTCCCAGAAGTTTAACCATACATTTAATTTTTAATTTCAGGTTTTATATTTTCTAGTTCCAAAATATCCATTTTATTTCCTTTTGTAAATTCAATTGCTCTGTTCAAATTCTACATCTCTTTGTCCATTATTCATGTATCCTTCTAACATATTTGTGATCCCTATTCAGTGTTCCTGTCTACTAATTCCAACATCTGAATCTATTTCTATGACTACTTTTTCTGTTGATTAGTATTTATTTTATCTTGTATATCTCTTAATTATTTATTGTACTCCAGACATAATATTTAAAAAAGCATTATAAACTGAGTAAAATATTTCCCAGATGGGAATTTAGCAACTTGGTAACTGGTGTAGGAAAATGATCACTTCAATCTAAACAGTAGTTGAGCTAGTCTGGGACTAGGCTGCAACTTTAGTTAGTTTCAACTTACCTCTAATTTCAAGTATCTTCTGGGTGAGATTTTTCCCTCCATATGTTGCAATCTCTTTCCTCTTGCAAGATATAAGGACTGTGAGGCTACAGAGAGCTCTTTTTGCTTTCTAGCCAAAACTCTTGTCTTCCATGCTGCTACTGCCGAACATTCAACAAAAGTCCTGTGGGGGAAGAAAATCAGCAAGCAGAAAGAATTAGTTTTGTGTTTAGGGGTCCTATAGATCTAACATGTCAGCCAACAATGTTACTAAATCTCTTGTTTCTTCTTACCCCAGAAAGGTGCTCCTGCCTTTGTCAGGCCTCGTTTTTAACTTGCCTATACCCAGCCCCACAGACCATCCAGAGAGGAAAGTGGCAGATGATTCTGGATACTTAGAAGTGTCTTGTCCTCGGGATACAGTGCTCTCTAAAAGTGATAAAAAGGAGATCATTTTTAGTTTTTTCTATTATCTCAATTTATTATTTTCCAGGTGATTTTCCTTGACTTAATTTCTTTTTTTTCCAACTCAAGTATGCTTTCTTGTTTGTGTTTGGTATTTCTTCCTTTTCCAATAAGGCAGTTTTCATGTTATTAAGGCAGTATTTTCCAAATCCCTCTAGGAACACTAATTAGAATATCTTCTATCCTTCAAAATATGTCTTTTCCCATGGGAAGGATTTTTCTCTCTTTTTTAAAAGCATCTGAGTCTTTATCCTTTGCATTGAGAATTTTCCCTGATTTTCCCTGAACAAGAGATGCTTGTTCTCCATTTAATTAAGAGACTACAGCAAATCTGACTGTGAACACGGTGTAGGGCTTGGCAGACTTTAATATGAGTGGGCAAAGAGCTGGCAGTTGAGTTTTCAGATCCCTAAATGACAGAATATGCATCACTTAATTCTGGGGTGCTATCTCTTCCACTAACTACCTTAGTTCCCCCCAACCCCCCGCCCTGCAAGATGGTTTAGTTTATTTGAAGAGAATTGCTTGACTTTTTTCTACCATTTTTCTTTTCTCCAAGTGGGCTAAATCCTTTTATGCCAAGCAATCTGTGTGCAGACATAGGACAGAGGTAGAGAGGTCAACTGTTCCTTCTACAAACATTTAATAATACAACATTCCTACTTTTTGTAGACATACTATTTCCAACTTCCAAGCCCTACTGAATTCCTGCAGAGAAAATCTGTTTCATCCTTGGTTGCAAATTTTCTAAAGTAACCTTGACTTTATTCTTCTCATTTCTGCCTCATTGGTTACCAGTTCCCAACATATTTTTATGTTGTTGTTTGTGTGTGTGTGTGTGTTTCCAGAAGGAATAGTTCTATAGAGCAAGTAAAATGATGCATATTTCCCTCACCCACATTTTTGGTGGGGTTTATGCCTTTATGTGTCCATATTGTTTTATTTGAAGTCATGTCAGTAGAGAGAAAGAAGAGAAACAGATATTCACTCTGCCATCTTGAAAGAGATTTCTTGTTTTTTTTTATAAATTCCTCTTTATTAAATAATAAAATTAGATTGTAATGATATAGTTTCATCTTGGCTGTAATCAAATACCACTCTTCTTGGAAGAGTGAGAAGAAAGGGTCACTCAGAGACTATTTTAACTAAAGAAGAACTTACATTATATAAAAATAATTCCATCGACTTGTTATACCTTTGGGAAACAAAATGAAATTTGCTCTAATGGTGTCTTCTCTTTCCATTTCTTTTAAAATATTTTAATGTACTAGACATGAAAAATTTTAAATGTATCTCATGAAAAGTTTTAAAGAAACACTTATATGGAGCTACAATTGCTACTGTAAGTGAAGTACATATATATTCCTACCACTAAAATTAAAACTGTATCAAAAAGCTAGAGACCATTAGACAGAGGATGGTAAATTATCCAGTGACAAGCCAATTCTGCTGAGATGAAAGCATGGAAGAGAAAAACAAATTAATAAATGGAATTTTCTAATTCCCATTTGATTGTGCATTTTAACTATGTGATTACCACTCAAAGTCTTTTCAGTTTTATGTGAGAATATGACATCTCACTGGCCTTAAAAAAACAAGGAATATGCATTATCTCAAAAACCAAGAAGTCCATGAGTAGGAAGTTTTCACGCTTGGTGAACCCTACAGGTCATTAATGTCTTTAAGAACCCAAATTGTTCCAATCTTTCTCAGCATATGAGCTTATCTATACTTTTGGGGGCAAGTTCCTGTTATCATATGAAGATAGGACAATGGCAAGGGGAAGACGAACTATTTGTTATGTAACAAATTTAGTCTTCTAATTGAGCTTTCCAATGTTCATGAATAAGAGAAATAGAAAGGACAGGTGGCAGAGTAAGAGTGAAAAGATGATAAGACACAAGCAACCTTGTTCTCATATGCATATGGGAATGTACAATACTAACAGGGAGAAAGGAACATGTTTTTTTTGTGTGTGTGTACACAACAGCCACCTGGGCATTGAGGGTTGCAGAGAGGTCTCTGCCACCTTTGGTCTTTCAAAGATGCTTAAGACATCAGCAGTGGCAGCCTCCAGGGGTAAGGATAGGGTTACCAGGGCCAGCAGAAGATACTACATAGCAAAAAAAGCTAATGTGTTATCACATTACACATTAGAGCAAGAAGTGAAGGATCTTTGTATTATCACCATATCAGAGGCATTGAAGACGGACAAAACTAGAGTTGTTCCAGAAAAGGAAGGGAAGAAAATGGCATATGTCACAGCAAAAGCTGGTGGCTCACTTTTGAGTAGATGTTAAGTATCATCTCAAGATTTCTTTGTGGGAGCTGAAGTCTGAATTAAAAATGAAATTGAGGTCACACCCTGGGTGAAGATTTTTCTCTTCTCCCTTTGGTGAACTGTTTTCAATAAACTTTTACATTGACCATGCAGCATAATGAATGTTTATCTAATCTGTTTTTCACTTCAATTGTTGCATTATTACATAGTTTGTGGTTTCATTTTTAAGTAGGAAGTTTTAAGTAATGAGGAGCTAAGTAGTTGGAGATGAGAACATGAACAGCCCCAACTCGTAGATAAAACATAAAGTAGATAGACCCAAAAAATAAGAGAGGAATGAATTTACAGCTTATAGTGATCTATCTTCTATGGAAATGGCCTTCATGAAAAGGGTGGGTCATCAGTAGCCATGCCTATGCTACTTGGCCCTGTACTCCTTGACTTGAAAGGACAGGTAGTTGACCAAAGATGAGCAATTCAGAACCTCTCTGTGGCATATTTGAAACATGAAGGCAGAGACATGGAATCTGAAAGTCACTGGAATTGAGTAATGCTAGTGGCAGCGCCTAGTGACTAAGCATCTGTTTAGGGTACCAGCAAAGGAGAGGTAGTGAAAAATGGAAAAAAAGAAATTGTGATATTATACATCAAAGCCAATCAAAACATTAAATATTTAAAATCTTTGTATTTTCAAAAATCAAGGTAGTAACAAAAAAAAATAAGAACTTTGTTGAGCTTCTTTAAACTCTTATACTGGTACAACTCTATTATCTATTTTTCATAGCCACGTTGATCCCTCCCTTTCCTGATGTGAGGTTGTCCTCTCTTTCCTTTGATTCTCTGAGTTCAACTATATCTTTCCAAAAATCCAATTTTTTTGAGGGTTCTAGAGTGCAGTTATTTAGACTATAAAATTGAAAGTAAGGAAACATAAATATCTTATACTTGTTCAATGTCCTACAGTTTATACAATGCTTTCATCCCACTATTTTATTCTTTCAGGAATCCTAGGAGATACAGATATTATTAACTTTGTTTTACAGATAAATAAATGGATACTTAAAATACCAGTAATCATGTGCCTAATAACTTCAGAGCCCATGCTAGAAAATTAGTTCCACGTTCTCTTTGTCAGGTCAAACCAGCTAGCTTGGAAAACTAATTGAAAGTAAGGAATATTGACATATAAGGGGAATATAGATATATATCCTGGAGACTAATTCAGGTGAAGCTAAAAATCTAGTATTTTAATTAAATTAACGGGTCCATTTCTGTTGTTTGCAACCAAAAGAATTTCTGATAATAAAATTAAGTAAAATAATACCAAATATATTTAATAAACAGTAAAGTTGCATCTAAAATTTATTACCATGTATATCAACTACAGGTATTATCCAAAATGATGCCAGTACAATACTTTAGTAATGCTAAATATCACATAAATTGTGGTATTGGAACCCACAAGCCCAGTTGGTGTTTGCTTCTGTCTCAGGAGAAGGTTTTCATAGAGTGATAAAAAATACTCTGGAAAGGTACGTATTTATATTTCTGGGAATACTCTCTAGAGGTACATACATGATTGGTGATAAGAATGGGCCTTTGTGCTCTCCAAGTAATATAATGCAAAAGCTATTGATTGTTTTGTGATTCCAAACGACAGACATCATATAATGTGTAGACTATTTGCTGATTTTTAGTCATTTTATTTTGACAAATGCACTACTGTCTTAAATCATGTTTAAATCACAAATTATTCAGTTTTTTTCCCATTCTCTCTCAGTATTCCACCACAACCAAAAACCCATAAGCAAAAGTTGACTATTTTAACTGGATGATAAGAGTGAAGTAGGCAACTGTAGGTGAAAATAGAAAGTATATAGAATCAGTATTGATCATATCTGTTCCATAGAAGGGACTATAAACAGCCCTTCCAAAAGGTAAAACCTAATCTGTGTTGAGCTGTTTGCCTTCCTCTGAATCTGGGATGCCTCATTTAATCTTCAGTAGCCCCATTTTCAAGATGTAAATATCATAGATTTTTTTTAATATCATCCAAACCATAATATGGTGGAAACACACCACAAATAATTCTAAATAATTGTTGCCTTTCTCTTTCTCCCTAGGAAACATCTTCCTGCTGCTAATAATGTAAACTGTTCCTGATTTACAGCTTCAAATACTTTACGTAATACCAATAACTTCAGGGTCAGTAGTGCCTGCAGAGCACAGCCTTGTTAATCAGTCAAAATGATTTCATGTGTTTTCTTAGAGGCATCAGAATGGGCAGAGGATTTATAGGTGGTATCATTTTATATGCCACTGTGTTGTACAATATTGTCATCATGTGTTAAAACCAACAATGGTCTTCATTGATTTTAATCACAGTCATAACCGTCTCATTCTCCCTGCCTCTCCCCACACACACACAATAATAAAAGAAATCTGAAGGCATTTTATATGGTGACTTAAAATACTTTTAGTCATTATCAGTTTTTCAATGCTTTCATAGCCAACCACGATAAAAATGCCACTTCTCACAGATCATATGTCTTTCTCACTGAAATTCCAACTAGAAACACTTACGGCTATTGAAATGAGAACATTTTAAAGTTGTTGGGGGTTCTTATAAATAACCACCACTGAAGAGACTTATTTACCTCATTTTCCCCAGAGCATCTTGTTTGTGTAATTTTATTCAAGAAAGAGCTTACGTTTTACATGGTGATTCATTCACATATCAGAAATGCAATAAAAATCTCATAGCCAAGAATATAGACTTACAGCAAAGGAGCAAAGGAAGGATAAGCTTAAATTGAAACATGTCAGAGTAGATCAGAGGACCCTCCATCACCCTTCCAGGGAGCCAGATTCGCTTCTCCAATAGGGTTGCTTTAGGAAAGGAGAAAGTTAGGCCCCCATCTACAGCAGTCTCAGTGTGAAAAAAAGACATTCATTCACTTATTTAGCCAATCAATCATTTGTTCTTTCACTCTTTCAACATTTAGCCAACAAGCATACATGGAATCCCATTTACATGCCAGGCACGGTGCTATAGGAAGATGCCAGAGGTCTCCATTTTAAGGTTTTCAAAGTCTAATGAGAAGGATAAATACTAATAATAACAACATTAGTAATGTCTGCAAACTGGTAGCCCAGAAGAAGAGAGCTAGTGGTCAGCTCTGCTGGTAAGGAGTGGGTGGTGACCAGATCCGGTTTCCCAGAAAAGTCTTCCCAGGGATGTTTTCTTATTCACTGCAGTACGCTCAGTACCTAGTCTAGTGGTGAGTACATAACAGGCAGTTGTAGTTGACACAAACATGGCAGCTTTCTGTCTCACAGACATTCCCCTAGTAGCTATGTCGTGCATTTCTCCTACCCTGATCACCACCATCTATTTCTTCCTTAGCTGAATGATCCAAAATGTATAAACATTTTACCCGTACTGGATCAACCATAGGAACCCTATCTACTCATTGGTTCAGGAAGAAGCGTATGACCCAAGCTGGAAAAACTAGGGTCCTTCCCTGTTACTCATTTATTCTTTTTTTTTAACTTTAATTGGAAGAAGAGAGCCCTTTCCTTTCAGGTCCCTCACAGTCCATACCTGTACCTAGCATGGTGATAAACATTTAATGGGTTCTCAACATGTATTTGTTGAAAAAAATGATTGCACGGTTGTGAGGTTGTTAGGTTACAAATCTGGAACTTCCAGTAATTAGGTTCTGTGACTCGTGAAGGAGCCCATTCTAGGAAAGGGATGTTGAGAGGCAGAGGAAAAGTGTGAAGGAGAGAGAGTCCAAAATCATCTATAAACCCAGTCCTCCCGTCCCTAATACCCACTCAACTTCTTGTCTTTCCCATGAACATGTATCAATAAACTACTTCAAGTTATTGGCACCTGGAAGAGTACTAACATATTATTCAATAGGTACTTGTTGAAAGACTGACTGGCTGACTGGCTGATGATTGAATAAATGAATTAATGAATGAACAGATGAAGCATATCTCTGCAGAGGGTACAACAAGCAGATATGCCACAACATGGCATGCTGGATATGGTATTTTAGCCCATAGCACATTTTTATCTTCTTACATGTATTGCAAAGGTCGTAAAGTGATAAACAACATTTCCCAGACTCCCTTGAAGATGGAATTCTGTTTGTGAATGATATACAGTCAATGAATGATATACAGGTATGGGAGGCTTGAAAGGATAACATGTGACTGGGCATATTGTTGCTTCTACTGGTCTTGGTAATTAAAGTGGAAAGAAATACACGCTCTGAATCCTGAGTCTGGTCAAGATTCGTGGGTGTGACAGGCAGCTGTGTGGGGCAATGCATGGCTAATAGCAGCTTCCTTATTCTGACAGTCTGAAACAGCACACTCTTAAAATTCTACAGTCTGCTGGGCTCCCCCTGAATTCCTCTCCTTTAGTCCTTTCTGGTGTTGCAGACACTGAGTTCCTTTCTGTTAAAACATCTAGAAAGTACACTGAATCTGACTTATGAGCATGATATCTACAGGGAATTCTAAAAGGTTAAATAGGGTTGTAATACAGCGGTTCTCCAACGTGGTGGGTAGGGAAATTTGTCCTCCAGGGAACATCTTGGCTATGTCTGGAGACATTTTTTTTTTTGGTCATAAGTCAGGAGGGTGGTGCTACTAGCATCTGGCATCTAATGGATAGAGGCCAAGGATGCTGCTGAATATCCTACAATGCACAAGACATGAGGCCACACAGCAAAATTATCCAGCACCAAGTATCAATATAGTAATGCTGAGAAATCCTGGACTAAAGTCAATTTCAACAGGTTGCAGCTAGAGGAGTAGGCTCTTCATTATTGAACAAGACCAGATCGTAAAGAGTCACATATGGTGTTCAAAAGTATGAACAGATCTCTCTCTCTGACACCTCCCTATTGGTCTTCTACCAAGTTTAGAAGGTTTAAGGCTCTAAATTCTGGATTTTAATGTGTAAAACTGAAAAGATTGCATAATCATGAATTTTGACTACAGAGACTAGTTCCTAAGAATGTTCTTGCCTTAGTAAAAATTGCTTACAGTTATACTATAATCATTTCATTGTCTACAAATGTCTCCAGTCTGGAAGACCTATAGAGAGAGGTCATGCATGCTATCATTTTGGGAGCTGTTTGGAATTGTTATTAAACAATCTATGAAAGGACATTAATTTTAACTCAGCACATGGCTACAATGATCTGAAAAATTAAATGGTTTAAAGCACAAAAAAACAAGAAGAAGAGGAGAGCATAAAATTCCTCCTCTATGTTTACTCCAGCCCCACTATTTTTTAGTGAACACAAATGAACAAATCTTGAAGGAATTTGAGACTGTCCTGATTGTTTACCATGAAAACCATTCAAGGGTTAAAAGTTGGCTCCTCTTTGGTAATCTACAATCTCTGATCCTATTAAGTGGAATACAGAATGATGCCAGCACAATGAGAGACAGGACAGCTGGGACCAAGAGATTTAAGAAGCTACAAATAAAAACTAAAACAAAAAAAAGCATGTCAAAAGTGAACTTTTAAATATTCATTTTGACTGACGGAGTTTGCAGTGCTTTCTGTGCGGTGCAGATGGCTCAGGGACTCAGGGCAAACAAAGCAACAATATCTGAATAGTCACAGCTACTCAGCCATAAGAGCTGAGGCCCAAAACTCCAGGGCTTTGAGATGATTCAACTAGGTTCCTTTACCTGCCAAATTCCACGGGATCTATGGAGCCTCCATCAGAAACATGAAGGTGAAAGGATTGTAGGAAACATGGGTTGTCTTTACTTCAATATCTACCTGGCATTTATCATTGGGGAATGACCTTTTAAACTCCAATTACAGATTCATTTATGATGAAAAAATGTTTATGAAGGAAAGGAGGGACCTACAAAATTTCTGAGACAGTTTGATCCAAAAACTTAAATTAACAAAATTAAGCAAATGGAAAATTGTGCCAAGCAAAATTGTTAACTGATTACAGGGAATGGTCTGAGATGTTTAACTCTATGAAGCTACCTGTTTCTTTGTTAGAGACAAGGGTATGACCTCATCACACAGAACTTATTCTCTGCATAATAGCTTGGAGAAAAGAAAGAGGCAAACCGCATCACTAACTGCCTATCTTACTATCAAGGAAGAGCTAAGACTCATACAGACTAATAAAAAACAGTATTGAACTGCATCTTTGAACAATCAAAAATAACACAAAAACTGGAGTCCAAATAAAAGGCTAACAGCTTTTTCTGTAACAGGAGATAATTTTGCCATTTACAATGTATCAGAATGATAGACCAGACTTTTTATTCCACAGACATTTTATTGAGTGCCTACCATGTGCCATGCACTGTTTAGGTGCCCCAGAAACATGCACAAGTCAGTAAGAGAATGCTTTTGTTCCAAGTTTAGTAGCTAAGATAAAATAAGAAACAATATAATAAAAGTCTGTATATGGCATTTATAAAAGAGTTTCAAACAAAATTTCAGAGACTATATCAGCATGAGTTGGAAGATGTCAGGGAGGGTTTGATGGAGAGGGTAATAATGAAAGGTATCTTGAAGAACTGGAAAAATTTGAACTGACAGAAAGAGAAGAGAACCTTTTGTAAAAATAAGTCAGCAGTAACAAGAGAATAGAAACCAAGACACAGCTGGACATGTGCACAGATCAGTATGTAGTCTGGTTTAGCTGGAACTAATAAAACATGTAGGGAACTCATAAAAAAATAGGTCTAGAAGGGTTAAATCAGAGACACATGGACTTCTAGGGCTATAGCAGACTTTAGGGACCCTGGAGTTTAACTCATTTATCCTACAGTTGAGATAACAAAGCCTCAGAAAAGATGAAATTTACTTATGCCAGGTGATGCTGCAAGGTGATGATCCCAGTAGCCACGGATAAATGAATCTGTGCCTGCTAAATGTCCACTCCCGTTGTTTTTTCTATGGCATCTTGCAGGGTAATCTGGGTGTTCTTAATCACCAAGACAAGACGGTTGTACTAATTACTTTACTTTGGTAAATCTTAAAGGAACACTAAAGATATTTTGAGAATGAAAATGACATCATTGAGAATGAATCTTGGGAAATAGAGAAAGGAGAGCAAAAGAAGCATTTTGTAGAGATGTGAAGGATAGATTTAAAAAACAAATAAAAATAACAAGCTTAACCTCCCCAAGGTCTACTTAGATCACACATAGACATAAAAATCATCCTTCATATATTCTTTAACATAGCTTTGGCCAGTCTTTAACATAGCTTTGAGAATGTGCACTGGCAAACCTGTTGCAGAAATCGAAGATATTTAGATAATAGATGTGTAGCCCAATTGGTTATGAAGTTTTTTGCTTAAATACAGCTTGGTTTTAGTAATTTCTGATTCAGTCATAACCATATGAAAACCTTGGGTAAACAAATCACTCAAGAGAATTATGGGAGAATTCCAGCATTTATTAAAACAGTCATATTGCATAAACTGTAGGTTTGGGGAATATAAAATAATACATTTATTATAGTTTAAAAGAATCTTCACTGTGGATTCATAACATTCTCCAAAGCTTAATAGCACACATGGTACATATGTACAGATACATAAAATATGTGCAATTTGTCTCTAATTTAAAAAGCAGTGAAAGAAATGTATTACCTAATTTAGAACTGGAACAGTTAAATAAAATAATTTCAGTCTAATCAAAATCATGCTTAAATATAATTTAATATCTATTTTGATTTTAATCTCAAAAATTAATTGCCTAATTTCTCTGGTCTTACACAAAAGCAGATGAATGAATGTTTCATGTGAGGCCTTTCCCCTTAGAAACCCCTGAAAAAGCTCTCTTCACTCACGTACCAGGTTCAGTTACTAATATTCATGTCTTGCTTCTCTTTTGAAGATGTAGTATCTAAGGAAATATATTAATAAGCACTAATTTTAGGTATAACTGAAATGAACATTAGAAAGCTTGAGAAACTTTTAGACCATGATTTCGCTAAGGAATCTTGAGACTAGAATAAATGTATTCATCATTTTACTAATAGATGCCATTTACTAAGTGCTTACTATAGTAAGTGTTTTGCATGAATTATCTCAATTAGTCCTTAAAACAATTATGTGAAGTAGATAGTTATTGCCTCCTTCAAAAGGCTAAGTTGCCCAGAGTCACTCATATTGTAACCAGGTTTCATCTGGCTTCAAGCTCATTCTCCATTCAAATCATAACCACACTGACTCCCATCAAAATGTTAATGGTCAGAGATGATTCAGTTACAAGGAGAAGAAACACACTCAAGACAGCTCGGGTAGAAGAGATTTAATGGGGAAGATGAGGAAACTTTGTGGAAAGGCCTGATGGTGAGAAAGATCATGGAATGTTCAAAGATTGAAAGAGACATAGTATGGCTGATAAAGAGAGGTGGAAGGAACATGGGAGAAACCTGGAGAGTGGACAGCAGCCACATCAAGGAAGACCTTGTCAGTCATGCATTCAGAACATGCATTTGGTGGAGAGTTAGGCACATAGCATAGTGATTAAAATCATAGACTCTGGAAACAGCCAGATCTAGATTCAAAACCCAGCGTCCCTCTAAACTGGCTGTGTAATCTTGGATAGTTACCCAATTGTATAAGCAATACTTCCTTCGGTAAAATGGACACAGAGCAGCTTTCTTAAAGGTTGTGTGATGATTAAATAAGATAATCCATATAAAGCACTTATCACAAGGTACACATAATAGAGGCTTACGTTAATGATTATTATTATGTAGCCTTTTCATTATACTTGGTCTAGTGTCAGACCTTCCATGATATACGCAAAAACGTTTTTCACAAGCATATCTCTCAATAGACCCTCAAGAAGAAACTTCCACTAAAAGAAAACTTTTGTCACCACCATCAAACATTTCTTCTACATGAACTCCCCTATGTCATTATTCATGCTAGTTTCCATTTTCACTCAACAATGATTTACTGAACATGCACTGTTTTAGACACTATGCTAGGCATTATGGATGTACGGATAATTAAAAAATGTTTTCTGACCTGGAGGAGGTAGCATGATAAAGGGGTAGAAGAAATGAAATGGCTGCTACATGTTATCATTTTGTATTGGGAAAGAAAAAGCAAGACTTTCAATGGGTATTTATCACATTCCAAGCAAGGTATTACATGCTTCTGTGCATTGTTATCAGATCTTAGTCCTTATCAGAACTTTGTGAGTACATTTCTTTCCCTAATAATAGAGAAGGAAAACAAGCTCAAATAACTTGCTCAAGTTCATGCATTTCCTAACATGGCAATTCACCATATAAACTCTTACTCTAAACCCAAGCTCTTCCCACCTGCAGTGCTATTTTACCAAGTCTCCAAACTGTACTAGTTTCACTTTATTAAAATAAGGACCAAAAAGTTATCTTTGGGTTTAGCAACAAGGAATTCATTGGTGACCTTGATGAGAATAGTTTAGTGAGTTGAAAGAAAATACTAGCGAAGGAGAGAATGGATACAGTAGTCGGAAGGGTATACAGTTGGGGAAGATACTGTTTTAGTCCTTACTTTATTAGATCTCTCTATAGCAATGGACACTCATCTCTTCTTCCTTTTCACAAGCATTTTTTTTCTTTGAACACTATGCCCCAGACTCTGAGGGTTCCTCTTTTCTGCTTATCCTTTAAATGTTCGAGTTCTGGGGTACTTTGAATTCATGCTCCTGTAAGATGACTTAGCCTGAGCCCTATGTGAGATCTTATTTAATCTTCCCAGCAATGTTTTGAGACCCTTGTCATTGACCCTATTTTACTGTTGGGTGAAAAAAAAAAACCTGAAGCTCAGAGGAGGTAGTTTACCTAACCAAGGTCATACAGGTAATAAGTAATGGGTATAGGATTAGGACAAAGGTCAATCTGACAGCAAAGCTCATAACATACTTTCTACCCAACTATATTTTTAGGAGCCCTTAGGGCATGAGATTAGACATGTGTCATCTACTTGAGATTCCCAGGACTCAGACTGGTCCCCAGCCTCTATATTTACCTCTCCAAGTCATGGAAGGTTAGTTCTCAACTGGCACATTCTAAATATAAGGGGCTGGGGGTGGGGTCAGAACTTTTTGAATTTCTGCTCAAGCTAGCCCTGAAAATAGCCAAAATTTATAGAGATTAAGAGCCAGACTTAAATAGCCAGCAGTTTATTCCCACATAAAAGCTCAGACCCGGCTTCCAGACAACGGCAAATCCTTAACTCTTGAAAGGAGAATGAAACAAAAGACACCAATCTGCTCCTGCTTGACTGTTGAATCTAAAACTCATTCATAAATCTGCCACATGTTGCAAATCTGACAGTAAGCTGTTCAGAGTTACTTTTGAAGGTGAAAAAAATTACCAGTTCATCAAAATGTTTGAGCAGCCTTGCCCAGTCTCCTCAGTGATAATAGATGATCTAAAATCCAAACTATTATCCCCGTGGGTAATCATGTGAGCCTATGGTGTTAACAGTAATATCTCCTCCACCTCTGGCATGCTTCCCACGGATATTACTGAAAAATCTTTTTAATAATATATTTTATTTAACCTAATGTATCTAAACACACATATTACTTTTGATTTGCAAATGCATGAGGTGTTAAGTGAAATAGTACATGGAATATAAGTGGGTTTCTACAATAGGCTATTTTAGAAGCTTTAATTTTTCTTGCCTTTCTTGGTTTCCACTGTAATGATTAGAATAAAACAGGGACACTTTTCAGTGATAGAATTAAGACCTCTCTTCAGAATAAATCCTTCTTTACTTTGCCTCCTTTCAAGTACATGAGAAGAGCTGCTAGGCGAGTTTATTTAATCACTTGGCATACGTCATGCTAACTCAAGGAAAAAGCAAAGTGCCTGAAAAGCCAGGATAAACTGTGCATAACTTTTTTTCCCCCTCACAAAATCTGGTTCCAAAAAAAACCCATCTTTACTGCCTGAGGCTAATATGTAAGTTAGTGAGAGATTAAGGTCTGGTTTTTATAGCATTTTATGTAGTATTTGACAATCCATTGGGACCTTGCCTATTAGTCCTTTACAGATGTAAAATGTAATTTTAAATTTCACTTCATCATGGTAATAGGCTATAGACACTTCCTTTCTAAAGCCTGCAGACCATCCTGTCACCTTAGGGAGCCTCCAACAACCTGACTTAATCACTTCTTGATGACTCATTGCAACCTGTCCACTCTTGTGAAAATATATAAATCCTAATTATTTTTAAAGGTCTTTTCTAGGATGAGGTTGATTTCTTGTACACACTCAAGCTAAGCATACACAGAAAAAATAGTTAGGAAAAGATTCTTTTTCTCTGAAGGATTGCATTATTTTATATATTCTCTCCTCTGTCCCTCCTTCCCATTTGCAGTAAAGCCTCTGATAGAGAGACCCTTCCTGCAGGAAGGCAGCCAATCAGTCAAATCTCTAATAGGGAAAATAAATAGTGATGATTGCTTATAGCGTGATGCTAATGTACATACAACGTGGCTACCAGGGCACAAACCCTCCCAAGCAGTAGGTAATTTGGTCAGTCAGTCGCTAGATAGATGAAACTATTTTTGTTAACATTTTGTAGATGAGGATAGAGAAACTCAGAGAAACTCAAGGCTAATTCTTGGCAAGAGTTGACATTGGGTCTTCCAGTATTTAGTTAACATATCTCTCCAATATATCTCACTGCCATTTAAATTGTTAAATAATTTTCATACCTCTTAGATAGGTCATATCTTGCCCCTATTTAAGTTACATCTCATTGAATCAAATAATTCAGTTAACCGGGACATGATCATTGCTATTTAACAATTCATACTAAGGCATTTGTTACTTCTTCTCGCGTGAAACTCTATGCTGACTACTGCATGTTCCTTCTCATGGAGGAGCTAGAAGAGACATCCCCTTTACAACTCTCATTGTTCCCAGCTAATGGCCTAGGATTGTGATGATCTTAGGTTAGATTCCTCCCAGGAGTCTGTGGATTCCACAGCCGCATCTGGAGCTCAGATAAGCCATTTTAGAGATGGACCACATTATGCAATCTTGAAACTAAGGTTTACTAGTCCAGCATGTGCTCCATCATAATATCACAATTTCCTGGACCACCTACTATAAATATAATATCAATTTACAGATTGCAAAATTAGAATCTTACCCCATCTAGCCAACCTAACTTTCCAAATGTCAATACCTCAAAATCCATCTTGAGTTTCTATAGAGTTACAGAGTTTCTATAACAGAATTCTAATATACACCTAAAAGGCTGATGGAAGGAATTCTCTATTTTTTTCTAATTTGCTTTTTTAAATGTGAATGCATTGTAACTTGCAGCTGAATACTTCCATAAAGATAATTACATATGGCAAGACAGAAAAACTTTTTGAAAAAAAATTCCCTTGAATATGTGCCTGAATTCATTTACAACTGTTGCTGCTTTAAACACTTCAGGCAGAATAAGTGGATGGCACTAAACAGCTTAGCTGCAATTATTATGGAATGTCTGAGGTATAATTTCCCCTGCGGTTTTGTTAGGCGTACAAAATTCATAATTCTGATTTGTGGCAGGTACTTATTACCCATCACAGGTGGGGATATGCAAATATTATTCTAGTAGAGGTGAACAGCCTTTATTTCAGTATTCAGCTATTAACGAGATTTGTGAGTCTGCTACTCTGGGGCCATTTAATTAATTAGATGGTACAGATAAAATATAAATTGTTTTGTAGGCTACACAATTCCTGTCCTAGGAGGTGTAAAACTGAGGCTAAATGAACTTAGTGCAGATTGATTTGTTGTTTTTTATGTAGCTCCCAGTAAATGTAAATCCTGCTCATTATTTTACTGTATTAATTCCACTCATAATCCTCATATTCTCCGAGTTTCATTAAAATAGATGTTGTGTAATTGACTGTTTTGTTAAGGGACTTTATCACTTAATCTCCATGTCCTTGGTCGTAAGCATGTCCTGTATATACAGAAAGAATGTATCTACAGTAAACTTTTAGAAAATTTTTCATGTTCTTGAGTAAGAATGTTTTAATAATTTATACTATTATGTATGAGGAAATAACATCTGCTAAAATGAATCCTGGAAAATTGCATGATATTTAATAAGAGTTTTATTGGGGTTGGTCAAAAAGTAATGCAACCTACACAACTACCTGCACATAAGGAGAATAATTTCCCAGGCATCTGATACCTCAAGGAAGTGAGAAGTTTACAGTTATATGGACAATGACACATGAGTTTAACTGCCACGTTGCTTTTGTATATTTGGCATTGGATGCCTAGCAGTCTACAATAAGGAGGTGGGACCTTTTCTTGACATAGTGGGAAAAATCATTGTGAGTGATTGTGCTGTCTGTCATGGGTGTGTTATCATAGAGTGGTGCTGTTTGTGCTGCATATTTGCCATTTTTGGTTTATATCTCTGGTGATAACTCAATTAAAAGTTTTTAATCCTATTGTTGATTACCCTTAATTTGGCAATTAAGAACAAAAATGCACATATTTTGTTTCATTTAGAAGATACTTGATTGAAGTTATTAAATAGCACAGCAGTTCCCATCTTCTAATAAAAGATTTGGACATGTTTACTCCTATTTTACTTTGAAACTAGAAACTAGAAAGTAATTATGCAGATAAATGACTGAATATTTTTTCTGTGTTAAAGTTGGACTTATGTTAAATTTCAGTTTGGGGTTAAATACTAATTTCTTCTAACCTTCAAGACTTCATCTAAAGTTGAAATTTGGGCTAACCATAATAGTTTCTCTCTTCTTTGAGTACTATTTTCTATCTTCTGCCAGCCTCCCTGTACTCCCCAACTCTTTTCATTTCTTAATGAAAAGCAAGCATATTCTCAAAAGAAACATTCTTTTAACACCTTGAATAAATAAAAGGAGGGGTACATAAGAAAATGTAAGAACTGGAGAACAATTTCCCAATGGGATTTAATAACCACATTTAAAATAATTGCAAAAGCAGAAGCCCACACATCATGTTGACAACCTTGAATGCAAAGCAAAATACTTAAATGTGCAGATCTGAGGGCTTTGCATTCCAGGTCACCTTTCAGAAAATGTAGTTTCAAGAAACTTCTGTTAATCTCCATAAAAAGCCAGGAAAACAATTTTTATTAATTTGAGAAGAGATTTATAAGATGTTACAACCATGTATTCTACATCTCCAAGGGAAAAAAATTTAAATGAAGAGTGATAATTATTCAGATTCAAAACATGTTATAGAGGCCAAGACAAAATTCAACAATTAGAAAAATATTATTAGCAGAAAAATAACAAGGGAATTATATACTGAAAAGATTGGTCAAGACAATACTACTGAAATGTTTAAGTGGTTTACACAGATAATAATGAGATGCAATATTAACGGTATATTTCCTGTGAAATTAAATTCTTTTGAATTTGCAAACTTCAATAGTTAAAGTGGCGGGCTTCCCTGGTGGTGCAGTGGTTGAGAGTCCACCTGCCGAGGCAGGGAACACGGGTTCGTGCCCCGGTCCGGGAAGATCCCACATGCCGCGGAGCGGCTGGGCCCGTGAGCCATGGCCGCTGAGCCTGCGCATCCAGAGCCTGTGCTCCGCAACGGGAGAGGCCACAACAGTGAGATGAAGTTAAAGTAGCTATAAATAGTAGAACCTGGATTACTGTTGTAGAAACAATTTGAGATCTATTATTAACCCTAATTTGATAAATATATATTTTTTATAAATAGGAAAATAGAGAAAATAACGATGGAAAAAATGTACACAATATTAAATGTTAAGATTAGTTTTTGCTTTTTTCTTTTATATTATACTCATGAAAATATTTCAGACATATACATAATATTCTGTATTATGCAGGTTTCTCCAAGTTTCACGTGCCTTTGGTAGCACAAATACTCAATACCTCTGCAGTTGGTGTATTTGAAGAAAATGGAAATATCACCTCCATTCTGATTCTTTGGAGAACATTGAAGAGGTCACATGAAAGGCACTGGATGTGTGGATAGGAGATAATGAGATGTGCTCTTATTGAAGAACTTTTGGGTGGAGATCAGGAGCTGAACTTACATTTCTGAGCTCAAAAAGGAGTTGAACTGAGTGGCAAATAAGTGGCTCTATGCATATGTCAAAAGAGTAAACTTTAATGGAGGCAAACTAAGAAAAAGAGAGCATCAATCAGGATGTTAAAGGGAAACTTTGTAAACTTTGTTACAAATTTATGACATATCTTTACTGAAGGAGATAGGGAAAAAGGAAGCTGACCTACATAACTTTGGAAAACGATGTTTTAGCTTTAAAGCTAAACTTAAAAAAAAAAAGGGGGTAAAGAGACTTTAAGGCTAAAGACAAAAAGGAACTGGAAATAAACACTGTACTTTGGTTGGTATTTTTTTTTTCTCATGGGATTTCAAGTTGGCAATTCTGAAAAGGCTTTATGTGTGTATTGAGTTTGGATAAATAAGTGAGGTTGGATAGTGGGTGCTAGGTTTCTCACTGTTGGAGAAAGACATTACAGATAAGCAAGAGGGGAAGGCTAGAATAAACTCCATGGTACTGGATCAGAGTTGGAGACATCAGTGTGAACTCATGTCTAGCTTAATACTGACACAGATAGTAGATATAGATACAACCATAGAAATGTGTATATACATAAATAAGTATCTATACTTGTGTTACTTAGCTCTGTTTGTTGAGAGGTCCTAGAAACAATGATACCCCACTATCAATGAGCACCCACAGCACCCAGATCTTGGTTTCTAAACACCATTTTAATCAAAGTAACAGTGGGTTCTGAGAGAAATAATTGATTCTAGATTTGGGGCAGGAAAATACCAGATGAGTTTCAAATATGTAGCAGTGACAGAAGGTAAGAAAGTGAGCAAAAAAAACAATCATGTAAAAGGGACAAAGAAGTCAACAGAAAGAACTCTCAATGGCAAAAGCTGGAACAATTTAAACTACAAAATAAATAATATAAAATAAATATTCATGAGTCCATACTGATATAAATAAATGAAGACTAATCTTCCTTTCAAGACTATTACAAATAATTATGCTTAATTATCCCAAATAATCTTCATCAACAGGTGGAACATAATCCCCCATTATTGCTCTTTCCCCTTAAGAGTGGGATAGGGTTTCAAAGGTTAGTGCATGGATAAGGAAAAGTGGTACAAAAAAAAGCCTGGTCAACATTACCTTAACCAAGTGTTGACCTTTAAACAGTGGTGTTGTGGGCACCTCCAGTACCAGTGGATATGTGTGATGAGAAGAACACTTCACCACTTTGGTATTCTTCCAATAAACCATAACCCACATCTAATCATGAGGAAAAGCAACAGATATAACCAAAACTGTGGTAAAGGAAATACATATGGTTTTTGTCTCTAGTTTCTGGCACAGAGGTCCTAAAACTCTTGGAATTTCCTAAGTGTTAGGAATATCTTCTGTCATTCATTAGGAGTCCCTTTTGAGTGCACCTGAGTTTATGCTAATGAGACAAATTAGGGTGGGGCTCCTCAATAGCCTGGGGTGGGCTTGTCCCAAGAAAGACCAAACGTTTAGAAGGTGGGGACTTTCAGTCCCACTTCCCTGACCTTTGGGAAGAGGAGAGAGGCTGGAGGTTAAATTAATCACCAAAGGCAATGATTTAATCATGCACATCTATGTAATGATGCCTCCATAAAACCCTAAAAGGATGGGGTTCAAGAGCTTCCACATTGGTGAACAAGTGCAAACGCAGAAAGTGCAACTTGTGCAAAGAGCATGGAAGCTCTGTGCCCTTTCCACACACCTTTCCCTAGGCATCTCTTCCATTTGGCTCTTCCTGAACTATATCCTTTTTCAATAAGCTAGTAATTGTGAAAGGAAAATCAAAATGGAGTCAATATTGTTAAGAGAGGTCTCTAAAATGGATCTGGGAGGCCATTAAGGAAGTGTGTCTTATACACATCTCAGTCTGGATGGAACCTGACCCTTTGACCTGATGAAGTCATCCAAAACATCTGCCAGAAACTCATGACAGCCTATCTACTTATGGAACCCTTACCCTAATACAAATCATGATTCGTTTTGGATAAATTTTTTTAATTTAATTTTATTTTTTGTGGAAGTACAGTTGATTTACAGTGTCATGCCGATCTCTGCTGTACAGCAAAGTGACTCAGTTATACACATAGAGACATTCTTTTTTTTAATATATTATTTTCCATTATGGTTTACACAGGATATTGAATATAGCTTCCTATGCTATAGAGTATGACTTTGTTTTTTATCCATCCTATATATAATAGTTGCATCTGCTAATCCCACACTCCCAGTCCTTTCCTCTCCCACCCCCCTCCCCTTTGGCAATCATAAGTCTGTTCTCTATAGGACAAATACTTTTTGACTCGTATCAGAGCCAATCACAACTCTTGCCAGCCAACTTTTAACAATCTCATGGCTTTTTGTCTTTATAAACTTCTGACTCTTTCTCTTCCCCAGTATAGTTTTTTGGGGTTACTGGACTCTGTGTCTCCTGAATTGCAATTCTTAAGACCCTGAATAAACTTTTTATTATTTGCAGCCTCCTACATCCTTTTCTGGCTGACATAATGTAGTAAGCAAATATTTCTCTGAGTTCTGTGAACCACTCTAACAAATTAATGGAACTGAAGGAGAGGGGTCATGGGAACCTCCAGTCTATGGTTCATGGGTCAAAAGCACAGGTGACAACTTGGACTTCAATTGGCATCTGAAGTGGGTGAGGCGGTGAGTCTTGTTGGATTGAGCCCATAATCTGTGGGATCTGATGCTTTCTCCAGATAGATATTATCAGAATTGAATGAATTGCTTGTTGTGTTGGTGGAAAAAACACACATTGGAATACTTGACTCATACTTCTCAAAACTGTCAGAGTCATGAAAAAATGAGGAAAGACAATAAACTGTCACAGACAGACACTAGGGAGACAAGACAACTAAATGCAATGTGGTAGAGTTTGAGCAAGAAAACAAATGAGGTAATATTATATGGTCATTAGATTGGGTCCTGAAAGAGAAGAAACAGCATTCACACACCTCCTAAGAAAAAGTTTGTATATATTATATAATATTTTAAATTCACAACCAGTTATTTGTAATGTTATATACACTTTTAGGATATTTGCCGCTTTTTGAAAAATATCTTTCAAGTTCTTTCCTATATGAGCTGTAGAATTTCAGGACATATTTAAGTGTTCTCAGGCAGTGACTAATCTTAAATACTCTTGCAAACATTTGAAAGTTGAATTGAAAAGCATTAGAAGCATTCTTAGAAGTCATTTTTACTCCGGAACAGTTAGTAATTGAATTATATGAGGAGGTGACTACAAACTTCATAAATATATACAGACTCCAGAGATCCATACTAAGTGTTTCTTCAATTTTCCTGTTGTCAGATCCCCCCAGAATGCCCACAGGAATATGAATGCTCCTCTATGCATGGACAAATGTGTTAAGGGTGAGGGTCAGGGAGTGGATAGTCAGTAAGGAAAGAGACTGATTGTAGTTAAAGTTTCGTACTTTGCAAATTTTGTGAAAATATATGACAATACAAAGGTAATTTTAAGTTCCTTCCAAGCCCTAACACCTGACTCTACTAAGATAACAAGATTTAAATTTGGACTTAAGAGTAGTAAGGAAATTCTCTAGGCCATAAGCCTATGCAGCATGTTTCAACTAGATAGCCAACCACTGGAGCATCAATATTGTCCCAGCTAATAATCAAATGGTAATCCATGTCTCAGTTATCTCCTTGTATATATTGATTTATTGTATACCTTTCCCTCAGGAACAAAGAGGGAAAGGATGGGATGGAGAAGGACAGAAAAGGAAGTTTAGGAAGCTCTGGGCAGACTACCCGGTCATAATAAAATCTAATGCTTATTTTTAAAACACTTATGCAGTATATCTCTGTTCTAGGTACTATTCTCAGTGCTTTATAAGTGTGAATTCATGTAATCTTCATAATAACTCAATGGGTAAGTACACTTATCATCCCTTTTTTCAGATGAGGAAACTGAGGTACAGAGGATAAATTTGCCCCCTTCACAAAGTAAGTAAGGCAGAACCAGAATTTGAAGATTGTAAATCCTACCCCCATCCTGTAACTTTTTTAGAAAGATGGAAGAAAAAAGGGGGAATATGAATGAAACAGAGTAGCAGTTTTAAAGGTATGAACAGTGAAGGGAACCTGGCACCCAGATATTGTTTATTAGCCAATAAATTCCCAGGAGAATTTGATCACCTTTGGATAGGTCATGCATTTCAATTTGTTGTCTTCACAACTCTTTGATGCATTGACCTGTCACTTAACATATTTAGATTGCTTGTCTGGCCTCTGAAGAAAATGAAATAAAAGGTTAGAATGAGAGAGCAATGGAAATAAGAAAAGAAATGAGAGTCCAAAAAATGAGAAAAGAAGAAGGAAATATGAAAAAGCACATAGACGAAAAGTGGATGATAGGGAAGCAGGCCTGAACTAGATGGCCAGCCACATATATCCACTAATAAAATGTTACAGTAAAAAAGAATGAGAGCACATCTTTATAGTGCTTTATTTTAAAAGAATAGAAAGAGTGGAGAAGGAACCAAAGATAGACTCTGTCCTCCACTCCTCTTGCTCAGTTTAGAGTAGCTCTATAGATACTATAGACACATTTCCAGCAATAGAAATAATTCCCTCCAACATTTATCCAATCCTCTCTGGGACTCTTATTCAGACTTTAGACCAATTGAGTGCTTTTATGTTTTGGACCAGCGTACAATCATCTGGAAAGGATTCTCTGAGCCACAATTAGTAATTCAAATCTTCTTCCAAATGAAGTAGAAGATAACCCAGGCTTTCATCTGCTAGAGCACATCTTTTTGTAAGTGACAAGCAGCCCTACCTTTAAGACCCATCAGAACTGGAGTAAGTGAAGGAAGGGAAATAAAAATAAGTTAGAAAGAAGATTAAAAATTCCTAGCACTTTAGGCTCCACATCCATATCTAAACATGAAGAAATCCTGGTCTTGGACATACACATATTTGGCATGAGAACTTGGATTTCTTCTTTTACTGATGTTTGTTCAGTCTTTCAAAATGACAATATGAGAAAGCCTTGGTAAATTAGTTTATTTTGGAGATTTGTTAAGAGCCTGTTCACTGATGGAACAGTACATGGAAAACATGTAAAATCATGAAGAGTCACACCAAAAATAAACAACTCTCAGCCCTGGCACCCTTAGCAAAGCTACTAAAGAAAAGGCAAGTGTTTTCACCATTCTCTGAGGTTAGGCAAAGCAGGAATCGGCTGCAAGAATAAGGGGATGTGCATCATGCATGCAAGTGACCCTTCCTTAGGCTTATTAGGAGACCTGAGTAAAAAGGCTGTTTGGAAAAGCCTCCTGTGAAAGTTCAAATCCTAGCTAACTCAAGCCTTTTCTGCCTTCTAAAGTTCAACACAGACAATCTCCCGATTTCTTCAATGTCTTCTGCAAAATTAGAATAACAGGATATTTTAAGGTGTTGTGCTGGGTCACTATGAAAATAACTAGTTTTTAATAGAGAAAATAGTTGTGACACTCTTGCCCCAGAAGGCTAGCTTGAAAATAAACATCAACCATGCTGGTTGCAAAGAATATTTTATCTCACTGAATTCTTCTTTAATCAGGGTTGTTTTCTACCCCCTGGATTCCTGCATTAAAAACAAAGGAAGCTATATTTTGTATGAACAGAGTATTTACATAGATCTCAAATACCTTCAAATTTCCTCCTTCTATTAGCATGATGATGATCTTCCCAAACAAACAATTCACTTAAAAAAAATAATTTTTAGGGTTTCCCTGGTGGCGCAGTGGTTGAGAGTCCGCCTGCCAAAGCAGGGGACACGGGTTCGTGCCCTGGTCTGGGAAGATCCCACATGCCGCGGAGCGGCTGGGCCCGTGAGCCATGGCCATTGAGCCTGCGCGTCTGGAGCCTGTGCTCCGCAACAGGATAGGCCACAAAAGTAAGAGGCCCACATACTGCAAAAAATAATAATAATAATAATTTTTAGAGAAGTTTTAGGTTTTTAGCAAAATGGAGTAGAAAACACAGAGTTTCTAAATATCCCTTACCCCCCCACACTCATAGCCTCCCTCACTATCAATATCTGGAACCAGAGTAGTACATTTGTTATAATCAACGAACATGCATTGATACATCATTATCACCCAGAGTCAATACTTTACATTAGGGTTCACTCTTGGTGATGTACATGATATGGGTTTTGATAAATGTATAATGGCATGTATCCACCATTATAGTATCATACAGAATAGTTTCACTGTCCTAAAAATTCTCTATGCTTTGCTTTCCTACCTCCAACCCCTGGCAACAACTGATTATTTTAGTGTCTCCATAGTTTTGCCTCTCTAGGATGTCATATAGTTAAAATCATATAGTGTGTTGTCTTCTCAGATAGTTTTTTTGCACTTACTGATAGGCATTTAAGAGTTTTCTGTCTTTTCATGATTTGATAACTCATTTATTTTTACTTTTGAATAATATTCTATTGTCTGGATGTGCCATAGTTTAGTTATCCATTCACCAACTGAAGGACATCTTGGTTGCTTCTAGGTTTGGATTTATGAATAAAGATGCTCTAGACATCTGTGTATAGGTTTTTGCATGGACATAAGTTTTAAACTCCTATGGCTAAATACCAAGGAGTATGATTGTTGGATTGTATGGTAAGAGTATGTTTAATTTGGTAAGAAACCACCAAACTGTCTTCCAAAGTGGCTGTACCATTTTGTCTTTCCTCCAGCAATGAATGAGAATTCCTATTGTTCTACATCTTTTCCAGCATTTGTTGTGGTTAGTATTCTGGATTTTGGCCATTCTAATAGGTGTGTAGTGTTATCTCATTGCTGTTTCAATTTACATTTTCCTATTGACATAATGTGTGGAGCTCTGTTATAAACTTATCTGTCATCTGTATATCTTTTTCAGTGCGGTGTCTGTTCAGGTTATTAGCTAATTTTTTAGTCTGGTTGTTTGTTTTCTTATTGTTGAGTTTTAAGAACTCTTTGTATATTTTAGATAACAGTCCTTTATCAGATGTGGCTTTTGCAAATATTTTCTCCCAATCTATGGACTGTCCTCTCATATTCTTAACAGTGTCTTTCACAGAACAGGCATTTTTAATTTTAATGAAGTCCAGAGTAATAATTATTTCTTTCATGGATCCTGCCTTCACTGTTTTTTTTTTTTTTTTTTTTTTTGCGGTACGCAGGCCTCTTACTGTTGTGGCCTCTGCCGTTGCGGAGCACAGGCTCCGGACGCGCAGGCTCAGCAGCCATGGCTCACGGGCCCAGCCGCTCCGCGGCATGTGGGATCTTCCCGGACCGGGGCACGAACCCGTGTCCCCTGCATCGGCAGGCGGACTCTCAACCACTGCGCCACCAGGGAAGCCCTTCACTGTTGTATTTAAAAAGTCAGCACCAAACCCAAAGACATTTAGATTTTCTCCTATGTTAAATTCTAAGAGTTTTATAGTTTTGCATTTTACATTTAGTTCTATGATTCATTTTTGAGTTAATTTTTGTGAAAGGTCTAAATCTGTGTCTAGATTCAATTTTTTTTTAAATAAATTTATTTACTTAGTTTTGGCTGTGTTGAGTCTTCGTTGCTGCGTGCAGGCTTTCTCTAGTTGCAGCGAGCGGGGGGCTACACTTCGTTGCTGTGCGCGGGCTTCTCATTGCGGTGGCTTCTCTTGCTGTGGAGCATGGACTCTAGGCACGCGGGCTTCAGTAGTTGTGGCACACGGGCTCAGTAGTTGTGGCTCGCGGGTTCTAGAGTGCAGGCTCAGTAGTTGTGGCACACGGGCTTAGCTGCTCTGCGACATGTGGGATCTTCCTGGACCAGGGCTCGAACCCATGTCTCCTGCATTGGTAGGCGGATTCTTAACCACCGCACCACCAGGGAAGTCCCTAGATTCAAATTTTTGCATGTGGTTATCCAGTTGTTCCAGCACAATTTGGTGAAAAGACTATTTCTTGTCCATTTTACTGTCTTTACTTCTTTGTCAAATATCAGTTGACTATATTTATGTGGGTCTATTTCTGATTCTCTATTTTATTCCACTGATCTGTTTGTCTATTCTTTCACCAATAACACACTGTCTTTATTGCTGTTGCTTTATAGTATGTCTTGAAGTCGAGTAGTGTCAATTTTCTGATTTTATTTTTCTCCTTCAATATTGTGTCAGTAATTCTGGATCTTTTGCCTCTCCATATAAACTTTAAAATCACTTTGTTGATATCCACAAAATAACATTGGCTTTTTGAATGGGATTGAATCTATAAACCAATTTGGGAAGAACTGAAATCTTGATAATATTGATTCTTCCTATTCATGAACATGGAATAGCTCTCCATTTATTTAGTTTTTCTTTGATTTCTTTGAACAGCTTTATGGGTTTTTCTTATATAGAACTTATATACATATTTTATTTGACTTATACCTCAGTATTTCATTTTAGGGGTTGCTAATGTAAATGGTATTGTGTTTTCAATTGCAAATTCAAATTGTTCATTGCTGGTATATAGGAAAGTGATTGACCTTTGTATGTTAACCATGTATTCTGCATCCTTGCCATAATCATTTATTAGTTTGAAGAGATTTTTTTGTCAATTCTTTAGATTTTCAACATAGAATCATGTCATCAGCAAGCAGATAGTCCTATGTCTTCCTTCCCAATCTGTATACCTTTATTTCCTGTTCTTGTTTTATTGTATTATATAGGACGTCCAGTACAATGTTAAAAGGAGTGGTGAAGGGGAACAACATTGCCTTGCTCCTAATCTTAGTGGGAAAGCTTCTAGCTTCTCATAATTAACTGTGATGTTAGCTGTAGGGCTTTTATGGATGTCACTTATCAAGTTGAGGAAGTTGCCCTCTATTCCTAGTGCACTAAGAGTTTTTATCATGAATGGACATTGGATTTTGTCAAATGATTTTTCTACATCTATTAATATGATCATGTGATTTTTTTTCTTCTTTAGTCTGTTGATGTGATGGATTACATTTATTTATTTTTTTAACGTGAAACAAATTTGCATACTTAGGATGAATTTCAATTGGTTGTGGCATAGAATTCTTTTCATATGTTGTTGGATTTGTTTTGCTAATATTTCATTGAGAACGTTTGCATCTACTTTTATGAGAGATATTGGTCTACAGTTTTATTTTCTTGTAATATCTTTGACTTGTTTTGGTAGTAGAACAATGCTGACCTCATAGCATGAGTTATGAAGTATTCCATCTGCTTTTATCTTCTAAAAGAATTGTTAAAAATCAATATAATTTCTTCCTTAAATATTTGGTAGAATTCATCAGTGAATCCATTTGGCCCTGGTGATTTCTGTTTTGGAAGATTATTAATTATTGATTCAATTTCATTAATAGATAGAGCCCTACTCAGGTTGTTTTTTCTTCTTGTGTGAGTTTTGCAGATTGTGTCTTTCCAGAAATTGGTCCATTTCCTCCAAACTATCAAATCTGTGGGCTTAAGTTTGTTCACAGC
The DNA here is from genome assembly GCF_039906515.1 of Pseudorca crassidens. Taxonomy (NCBI): domain Eukaryota; kingdom Metazoa; phylum Chordata; class Mammalia; order Artiodactyla; family Delphinidae; genus Pseudorca; species Pseudorca crassidens. The sequence goes on along the minus strand of NC_090297.1, from coordinate 84,161,127 downwards.
ATTCTTTATCATCCTTTTAATGTCTATGGGGTTTGTAATGATGTCCCCTCTTTCACTTCTGATATTAGAAATTTCTGTCTTCTCTCTTTCTTTTTTTCTTTAGAAATTCTGGTTAAAAACTTACCAGTCATTAATTTTTTCAAATAATGAGCTTTTGGTTTTTGTTGATTTTCTCTATTGATTTCCTGTTTTCAGTTTCATTGACATCTACTCTAATTTTAATTATTTATTTTCTTCTGCTTACTTTAGATTAAATTTGCCTTCTTTTTGTAGTTTCCTGAAACAAAAACTTGATTATTGACTTTTAGTTTTTTTCTTTTCTAACATATTCATTCAATCTATAAATTTACCTCTAAGCGCTGCTTTTTTGCATGTCCAAAATTTTGTTAAGTTGTATTTTAATTTTAATTTGGTTTAAAATATTTTTAAATTCTCTTGAGATTTCTTCTTTGACCCCAGTGTGATTTAGAAATGTGCTGTTTAATCTCTGAGTATTTGGTGATTTTCTAGCTATCTTTCTGTTATTAATTTCTGGTTTAACTCCATTGTGGTATGAGAGCAGACAGGTTGCTCTATTTTTCAATGTGCTATATATTTGCCTTACCTTTCCATTCTTCAACACCTGAAACATTCTTTTTATCATTTCACCTCTATTTTCAGTCTTGTGTCATATTCTAGAGGAAGTAATTCTTGGTTCCAGGTCCTCCCATTCAATCACTCCTCTGTTGTCCCATTTTATTCCTCACATTTTTTTGAGTGGCTAGTAACATAAAAAAATGATTTAAAAAGAAAAAGAAAAAAAACTCAAGAAGATGAAGCATAAAACATACATATGTACACAGATCTTAATATGTCTAAAAGTTGTTGCAGACTCTTTAGCTATAGTACTGACAATACTGATGTGGAGGGCTATACATTAGTATTGCCCATAGTCACTTATTTTCTCCAGACTAAAGTGAATAAGCAACTGAAACAGCACATATTTCTTCAACCACACTTACTGTACCATTATCACAAAGGCCTACATCATTCTGAAAATATCTTAACACTTTTATTTGGGGGAGTGAGCTAGAAAAGCAAAAGACTAGGATGCTTTTATGTACCTAGTCCTCATGAATGGAAGTTCTGTTCCTACATTCTGGTAGGTCTTTGCCTAAGCCAGATTTAGTCACCCAAGTGGCATATTACTCTTTGAACAGAGCTAAATGCAAGGGTACTCAGCTCTTGTTCCTGTTAGACCCAGTCTGATGAGTTAGCCCCTTCTAGAGGAATTATATCTAAGAAAGGAAATGTCAATTTGTTAGACTAGTACATTTCTGTGAAAAACTATATATCTTACACAAATAGAATACTCTCACCAATAACTGGCTCATCATTACCTGGATTTCAACAAAGTGTGCCTCAAATCATGTGTCATGAAATGTAACAAATCCATATGGGAAAAAAAAAACTGCTCTAAGATAATTAGCATTTCAAATGAATCCAGCCTATGGAATCCACCCACTACAAAGAACTCTGACTTAGCCACTTAACAATTAGTACACTTCTATATACGTGCAAAATTTGGCTAAGTAAATTGAGATCACATCTCACAGATTAGAAGGGCATAGGGCACTCAACTATTCCAAGTATCTTTGGGAAACTGGACTCAAATTTTACAACATAGGAGATATTCCGATCAGATATAAGAAAGTTCTTTTCTCTTGTCAAAAGCCTACTCTTAGGGAAGAGTGAATACAGACCTCATCTTTCAAACTTTATCTTATTTTTTATGGGAGAGTTTCTTACCCCTTTACAAAATGAAGTTGACTGTTTTCTCAGTGTCTTCCTTTTTCTAATATTTCCTAGAGATTTTGCAGTTTCCCTAATATTTCATAAATGAATCAATGAATAATCCTCTTTTTTCTTCCTTTTCTTCCTAGTAGGACCTACAAATGTCTACCCATTTGTATAATATTGAATTTACAGTAAACTCTATTCTGCACTTATTTCTCTGGGTGCTGGTTTCCTGTCAAGGGTGTTCCTGAAGTCTTGACTGAATATAAATTGCATTGTACGTATATAATATATATAATGTATACAACACCACAGAAAAGTTATTTTTGTCTAATAAAGACTCATTTTTATTTTTCTTAAAATTCACAAACCTTCTTCGTGCTATTTATTCAGCATACTCTCATTGTAAAGGCACATCCTTAATGTTTTAAACTGAAATTATTTTCAGTATTTCCACTCACAACCCATTGTTTTCTCTTTTCCTTGTGGACCTTTGTGTGTTTCTTCCCTGTGGTGATCCCCACATGTCAGGCTGCAGTGCACTGACCTTCTTTTTGTGTGATCTCCCGAGATCTTCTCATTCACACTCATGGTTTTAACCACACCCCATATGTCTATGACACCCCATATGTCCAGATTTGACCTTTCCATAAGTTTCAATCTCGTATCCAATGGCCTGCTGAACAGATAAGTCACCTCAAAATCATAGGGAAACTATAAGAATTATTTATTCTCTGAAGGCTACATACCAGGTTGTAACGTTGGTTACCTCAGGGAGATATGTGTGAAGGAAGACAGAGAGATTAGCTTTGTTTTTCTATATCGTTTTCTATTTTACTTCACTTTTTATAAAAAGCATGTTTGTATTTTCAACATCACCAAACAGAGATGAAGAAGAAGGAGGAAGGGAAGCACTCCAGGGTGCTATTACAGAATACTGTAGACTGAGTGGCTTAAACAACAGAAATTTATTTTTCACAGTTCTGGAGGCTGGGAAGTCTAAGGTCAATGTGCTGGCAGATGCAGCATCTGGTGAAGACCCTTTTCCTGGTTCATAGATGGCCATGTTCTTGTTGTGTTCTCTGCTTCTTGTGTTCTCTCAGGTGGAAAAAGAAGGGAGCTCTATGGGGTCTCTTTTCTAAGGGCACAAATCTCATTTATGAGGGTTCCACTCTCATGACCTAATCACCTCTCAAGAGTCTAACCTCCAAATACCATCACATTGGAGATTAGGGTTTCAAGTTATGAATTTGGGTAGGAATAAACATTTAGTTCATTGCAAAAAGAAATATTCTCTAAAGCTGGTCTCCCTGTTTCCAATTTTGACATCCTCAAATCTATGTTTCATACAAGTGATTTTTCTACAAAGCAAATCTGACAATTCCACTCTTGTCCTTAAAACTTACTTTCTTTTGACTAAAGGATAAAAATCTAGGACCTTTAATGTGGCATATTCCTCCTTCTTTTATCCAACACTTTCCCACCTGTCCAGTTTTATCTGACACTTCCTGTTTTGCCTTGGTTTTGTTACTGTAGCATCAACAGTTTACTGCAGTTCCTACCCACACCATGCTATGTCTTTCCCCTATACCTTTGCTTGTATTTTCTCCCATCTAAATACTAATTAATTCTCCTTTAGACCCAGCTCAGGTGTCTTTTCTTTAAGAAGTCTTCCCTGCCTCTAATTCCTAATACCCTTCTTGGGGTAAGTGCAACTTCTCTGTGCTCCCATGATAGTGGTTGTCAAAGAGTGATTCATAGATTCCGGGGGTTTCCAAAACCTTTTTAGGGGCTTTGTGAATTCAAAACTATTTTTATCATATTGCTAAGATGACACGTGCCTTGTTGACTGTGTTGACACTTGAACAAATGGTAAAAGCAATTGTGGGTTTAACTGACAGCTCCTTAGCACAAACTAAGGCAGGCACAAGAAACAGTACTAGAAGTTATTGTATATTCCACAGACACACATTTGGAAAGGAAAAAAAAATCCATTTAAGAATTTTCTCTATAAAGCAACAAAAAATTAATTTTATTTAATCTTGACCCTTACGTATGTGTCTTTTTAATATTTTGTGTAATGAAGTGAAAAGCACACATAAAACATTTTTGCTGCAAGCTCAGTTCATTGTTTTTTAAATGGAATACTATTTTTACATGAAAGAGAACTGAAAATTATGTTTATTTAGACCTGGTTATTTGGCAGACATTTTTCTAAAAACTGAGTGGAGTTTGTCTGTTCAAGAAAAACAGCTAAAGTATTTGCAGTTATAACAAAATTTGCGCTTTTAAGTGAAAATTAAAATTTTGCAAAACTTTTATCAACCATTGTGAGCTTAATCTCTCTCCCAATACTCAAAATCTTTTCTTGATGAGATTGGTGATGATGTTAACCAATTGGTGATGATGTTAAAAACATAAGGTTTTTATATTATATAATGTGTCAACTTTTATAGAATTTGTGTAACTTAGTGAATCAATACTTTTCAAATGATCAAAGATGATGTTATAAACCTATTCCTCACTAGGAGATCCATTCATATGCAAGATAGATGAATGAGTATTTATGTAGAATTGAAACATTTATTTATATTATTTCAGATTCCACTTTAGTACTAACCTTTAAGGAACTGCTTGTTGAGTTTTGGTGTAGTATAAAAGAATTATCTTGAAAGGATATTAAGATTCCCTCCCCATTCTAAATATATACCAGTTTGAGGCCAGATATTCTTCAAAAACTGCAACCAAAACAGCACATTGCAAGAGATTAAGAACAAAAGCAGATGAAAATCCATGTACCTCCTCCTAAACTAGACATTAAATAGATTTGCAAAAATTTAATACAATACCATTATTCTCTCTAGAATTTGTTTTCTGGAACATATAGACATATTTTATAAAAATATGTTAACATGTAAAGGGTTTATTGTTTTTTAAATAATAAATATTTTTAAATGTCTAACTTTTAATGTTTAGTAAATATCGATAGATTTAATACACAGAAATGAAATCTGTCCAAGGTCTCAGTGATTTTAAAAGTATAGGGCTGCCCTGGTGGCGCAGTGGTTGAGAGTCCGCCTGCCGATGCAGGGGACACGGGTTCGTGTCCCGGTCCGGGAAGATCCCACATGCCGCGGAGCGCCTGGGCCCGTGAGCCATGGCCACTGAGCCTGCGCGTCCGGAGCCTGTGCTCCGCAACGGGAGAGGCCACAACAGTGAGAGGCCCGCATACCGAGGAAAAAAAAAAAGTATAACAGTGTTTTGAGATCAAAAATTTGAGAACTGTTTCCCTAACGCATGCCTCAATCTTATGGACTACATTGCCTTATAAATACATGTTGATGTGTCTCCACAATCCTGCACTTAAATCCTTGAAGACTAGGCTGGTTTTTATTCAGCTTTGTATTTAATTCTTCAGTTTCCAAGGAGCTTTTATAGGGAAAAGGAATACACACTTCCCTTTGTAATTTAATGTTCAATGTGTTAAACTTCCATCTAAAATATATAACTATGAAAGTTAATTTTCTTAAACATATAAACATAAGGAATGATTGTGACTAATTTCTCTCAAATAACTTATATGGCAATGATACATTTACAAATACCTTAAACAACAGATAAAATATAAACAATTATAATAATTACAAAATTTGTTATGAAACTTAAATTCATTCACATTTAAATTATAGTCTAAGAGAATCAACTCCATAGAGTTACTTTAATTAGTCCTGATTTCTGCACCATTTGGTATATCTTCCTAGGTTATTTTAATACTTCTTTTGATGTTTTCCCGTGGTTTCAGAAAGTATTGCATTCATTCTTTCCAGAAATTTTATTGAACTTTACAGATTCCCCTTCCCCTCAGAACAGCAGGTTTTGCAGGACCTAGGTTATCAATCAGTTCCTAAGGATCTTCTCTGACCCTACAATTCAAGGGAATTAAACTCTAGTGATATATTATTTGGCTAAGTCCCTTTAATACATTTGGTTGTTAAACATTTGGACTTCTCTCTCTCCCTTCCCCTCTCCCTCTCTGTTATATATTTTCATTTCTGTAAGTTGTTGTCTTTCCAATAAATTAAGTTTCATATAGCCTGCAATACTTAACTCATTGAAATGTCTTTGCAGTACAGTAACCCGTTCTGACATCATTAATTTCTCGTTAGTATTACATTCTAACTCAAAAGGCTATCTAGAGTTTTCATCTCCTAGAAGATAAGGGACTAAGGCTGAAATATTAGCTCTCCTCTTTAGTTCTTTGGCTAACTTATCATTTTTAAATGCTGTGGATACTTCTTTCCACTTTGCTTTTCTCTGTAGCCTCACGTTAAGAATAATTAGAGCTGCTTTCTCTCTGGTTGTTATGAGTGACCATCAGTGTTCATCAAAACTGTCTGTTCTGGAATACAGCTATATTTTCCAGGATGACTTGAATTACATGCAGAGAAACTTTATAAATAATGATATAACTTAAAAAAACTCAGAACAATACATCACCAACTTATTAACATCCTTAAAAACTATACACTTCTTATTGGTTTTCACCCTTCATTATTGCTACAGTCACCTTTGAAACACTGTCTTCACTTGAATCCCAGGATAACACTTTCATGATTCTTCCTGACCATCTTAATCTCCTCTACTAGTTTCTTCCTCCTTTTTGCCTCATTTCACATGTCCTGAGGTGCATGTTCATACACACACACACACACACACACACACATACACAACTAACAAATTTGTATCATCAGCTCAGTCCTCCCAGACCTCTGGCCTCATGTTTCCACTGCCTATTCTGCATCTCCTGAATGCCTCAAACTGCATATGCTCAGCACCGTGCTTCTGGTCTTCCTCCCTACACCTGCTTCTCTCACATTCCTTCCCAACCGCATAAATGCCAGCCCCATTCTTCCTGTTCTTCAAACCACAATTATGACACTACCCTTGACACTTTTCTCACATACCCCACATCAAATCCTTTAGAAAATCTCATTAGTGTTGACTTGGAAATATATTGGGATCCGACCACCTTTCGAGTCAACATGATCTCTCTCTCAGATGACTTCATAGCCTCCCAGGTGGTACCTAACTTCTGCTCTTGCCCCACCTGCAGTCCATTGCCCACACAGCTGCAAGTGGCTGCCCATTTCACTCAGGGAAGATGTAAACTCTCTCCACTGGCCTACGAGGCTCTACACAAGTGTACTTTCTGGACATCTGACCTCATCTCCAACATTCTTTCCTCTGCCTAGACCATAACCTCCTTGTTCACTGCCTCTTTTCTGCAACTTCTCCTCTCTGGAATTTCTTAGCCTCTTTCTCTAATTTATTTCTCTCTCTAGTACTCATCACAATTGACATACAATATTTTGCTTATTTATTTGTTTATCCTAGTTGCTTGTCTTTCTCTCTCCACTAGAATGCAAGCTCTAGTGACTGTCCCATAGTAGGCACTCAATAAATACAGGTTGGATAAATACAATAAATAAACACCAGGACTGGATTTAAATAAATGGCATTTAAATTTGAATATCAGTGAGACTTCCTGGCCTTTCACAAATTCAGTTTGTTCAAATTAACTGTGGTATTACTATAATTTTTATTATGTAATCAAATTATTTCAACATGGCCATCTGGAGTTCCTTTCAACTTTGCTTTTGTCCTTTATAACATTGCTTCTGTTACCCTTGAAAACATTCTCAAAGAATGGCAAAAACAAAATATCCAGGTGCATTATAATTTTTTCCTGATCTGAGGCATGGAAGTAGTTCCTCTCCAAGCAGCCCTGGTGTTTTGTGCTAGAGAATGGTATTAGAAACCAAAATCTTGATCCTAGGGGTGCCCTTAAAAATAGTCAATGGTAAATTCTAGTACTACTACTACTTCTGCTATTGGGAAACTTTAGTAGTGTTAAACTTAAAAAAAAAAAAGTAATTTTAAGGTCAGGACATCACACTGATGTTTCTAATTTAACTGATTAGATTTCTTACTCTACTTTTCTTCATATGTGATTTATTTCATCGTCCTCTAAGACTTTTTCTTATTTTGACCATTTTAGTATCTCTAGAATCTAGTCCAGTGACAGTAAATGTTCAGTAAATGTTTGATAAGTTAATTAATGTTTTGAATGTGTCATTGTGACCAAGTGTACACTCACATGCTCTGTTTCTGACCTAAGCTTCTTAGGCTAGTTTGGGAGGACAGATCAGAAAGCAAATTCAGAAGACCAAGTATGCCCTAACATTTCTTTTTATCTACCATGCTACCTTATTTTCTTTCCCCCACACAGTAGTGATGGGGCCTCTAACAGAACAGATTCTATGCATTGCATATTATCCACTTGTATTAAAATTTTATTCAATATCAAGTCTTTCTCCAAGGATTTCAAAGTACTTTACACAGATTAGGAATGGTGACAAGTCACTTGTAAATAAATAATAATGCTTTGAAATAACATAGTGCTCATCATCATTGGAACCCAAAGTACTTCAAATGATTAATCTTATTTATCCTCACTGTGTTCCTGAGAGAAAAGCAGATATTATTTCTACTTCGCAGATAAAAACCATCACAAATTGGTAATGAAGTATGTCAGAGGCAATGCTAGACAAAGAGTGAAAGAACAGTGCCTGTGGGGAAGATTCTCTTCTCTTTGACCAACATGCTGTAAGTAAGACCATCCTTTTCTGCATGAAGAGTTTAGTGGAATTGTCCTTCCAAAGAACCAGAAAAGTAGCCTTACCAATGACAGAGTCATCCAGTTATCATTTACCTAGTGTAGTAACAATAGTGTAATGCCCCTCTGAGTAAGGTCCCTGCACTGGAGACTGTACAGGTCTTGCAGATTCTTGGTACAAAGACCTAGGAAAGTGTTAAGCTAACTTGCAGGTGATAGTGACTAGTGACCAGCAACTTCATCTATAGTTAATTCCCAACTTTTCTACTCTTTTTCTATGTTTTTTTTTTCCTCCATTATGCTTCTAAGTATGTGTAAACGTTTCATCCTGGCTTTTACCAAATGCCACATAACCCTTTCGAAAAATGAAAAATTCAGACAACCCTTAAAATATGTATGCATGACGGAAAATATTTTACTTTTATATTTCCTTTACTTAGACTTCTTTTCACGACTCTGACTAGACCTTCCCACCTGCAAACCTGAGACGGTTAAAGTCAGCATAGCAGCTCTGCAGACAGTGGGGGGCCTCAGAGGGCAGCCACAAGGGAGCCCTGTCCCAACCTGCAGGTGAAGGGATTTTGATCCTTGTTATTAGGGGCCTCTAAGAGTATCACTGACTTTGCTAGTCACCCCTGGAATTGAAATATAGTACAATGGGAAACATTTATTCAATACCTACTTGAAGTGTTTACTTTGTTCTTTAACGCTGAATAGGCTTCTTTCTGTCTCCTGATTAACTACCACTAGGAGAGTGATAGAATTATTCTGCAAGAAATAAATGGTTTAATGATGAGACATGAGGCCCAACTGTTCCCAGAATGTCTTCTTCAGAGAATTCCAAATGGGGTGTGTGTGCACGTGTGTGTGTGTGTGTCCATGAACTCCCTAGGAAGTCCTATGTGTATTAGTCAGAGTTTTTCAGAGAAGTAGAACTAATAGGATGTTAATAGATAGACAGATAGATAGAGGAATAGACATGCACACAGATCTATCTATCTATCTATCTATCAATGTATTAATACTTTAAGGAATTGGCTCATACAGTCGTGGCACATGGCAAGTCCAAAATCCACTGGCTGGAAATTCCTGCAGGAGTCAGTGTTGCAGTTTTGAATCTGAAGGTAGTCTGGAGGTAAAATTTCTTCCTCTTCAGAGGACCTCAGTCTTTCCTCTTAAGGCTTCCAACTAATTGGATGAGGTCCACCACGTTATGGAGAGTAATCTGCTTTACTCATAGTCTCCTGATTTAAATATGAATCACTTCTAAAAAACACCTTCACAGCAACTTGTAAGCTACATGTTTGATGAAACAGGTGGCACCATAGCCTAGCCAAGTTAGCAAATACAATTAACCATTACATTTGGTATATTTAGGAAAGTTCATGAAACTACTGAAAAATGTCAGATTTAGGGTATATGGCCTTTCTATGAGAGGTAAGAGTCCAGAGTTTTCATTAGATTGTCAAGGGGTTTCTTTTTTTCCCTAAACATGTTAAGAAATGTTGTATTAAAAGCAGTTTACAAAATGTAAAGGAACATTGCAATAAAGTGTCATTTATTGAAAGCCTACTATGTGCCAGATATTTTAATACCTGACGTGTGTATCTAATTAATCCTCACAGCAGCACTGCTTATTGAATGTCAACACCTAACAAGTGACAATGAGAACTAAACCTAATACCAAGGTCCTATTCATAATACGCACACTACCTCGCTTTTTGCTACTAGCCAGGACAAAATTGCCTGTTATTGAGAGCCAGCTCCATTTCCTTCCTATTTTATTTCTCTTTGACATTTACAAAATAAGTGTTTTACGTTTTCTAAGCCTAATGCCAAAGTTTCACTTTCAAAAGCTGAAATTACCATAGGTACTCCCACTGGTGTCAACAAGTATTTTACCAAATAATCCTTGAATTGAAGCAAGGGTGACAGGTCAAAGTGCACTGGGCTGAAATATTGTGTCATCACCAATAACCCCTATGCTGCTAGCATCCCTGCTGAGACAACTGCATCCTCACTGGCTGCTGATGCAGCTTAGAAACTGCACCATGCAACAGGTATTTGCCTTTGGAGGATGTAAACCTAATGAGGTGGTGCAATCGTGCGGGTGGAAGTACTCTAATTTGTGTTTTCCCAGAAAAGACTGTCATTGATGGAAGCCTCAAGGGAAGAAGGTTTAGGATGGATAGTGCCTTTTTCCCCACAGGAAATCCAGAATTCTCCTAATACATGATGTTGAACAAAAATTCTACTTGATTGACATTTTGTCCGTGCTCACCTATCTTCCTTAAAGTTATTGCCACACACTAGAATAATTGGCCTCATCCATTAAATGGGCAAGGCACTACCTATGGAGATGGTTTGGAAGCAGGAGGAAGACTACCGATAGATGAATAGCTGCATCCGTTAATGGCTAAAGTTCCAAAACATAACGATATATACCTCTGTGTTTAGACAGTTATTATTATCCATACAAAATGCAAACATCCCTAGAAAGAATACTCAGACACATTAAACGAAATCGTTTTTCATCCAATTTCCTCTGTGAGAGTGAAGACGTAGGAAAATGAGTTTGAATATTAGAGAAGGGGAGGGGAGCTCGAGAAAGAGAAAGTGATTTGTAGGAGGAGAAACATCACAGAAATGGGAGAGAAAGTTAAAATCAGATTTCTTAACTTAAACTAGAATCACAAGTAAACATGTCAACTTTGGTGACTAAATTTAGGACATTTTTTGATAAGCAAACACAGTGAAGTGTTGGGGAGGAAAAAAGTTTCCTCTGAACTTCTAGGTTCTCTGGCTGGTCTAATAATCAAATTGATATAAGACAAATTGACAGGAGAAAAACAAGTTTAATTATGTACTTACGAGGGTCCCACAAAGACAATGAGACCCAAGGACAAGTAGGGCAGTTGAGACTGGCAGCTACAAACTGGTACTTGCCATCTACCTCTACAAGGATTAAATTATGAGCTATTGTAGCTGCTGACCTTCAACACCCACTGAAAGGAGTTCAGGGTAGAGATCAGGAACGAGGCCCTCTGTGCTCTGGGGAAAACTGGCAGAACAGGTCTTCAGATACATATTTTCAGGAGAAAATTTTATGAGCTCAATTCTTGCATCTCTTCATATCTAGAAAAGCACTAAAATCCTTCATGGTGACATCTGCTCCTCGTGACTAGCGGTAACTTTCACGAGACTAGCAGCAACTTTCTGCAAAAAATATGTGCTTGACTGCATGTACTCCCTCTTCACCAAAATCATATATCTACTGACCTTCCCCCCCTACCACTTTTAAGCAGTTTCTTAGAGATATCTGAAATGCTGCCTCCCAGGCTATAGTCCTCACTTTTGCCTCAAATAAAACTTAACTCACAACTCTCACATTGTGCATTTTTTTTTCAGTCGATAAGACTTATGGGCCATTCTGAACTAAGGAATGGGATAGGGGTCTGGGGCTTCAAATGGGAGGAGGGTGATTCATTGGACAATAAGAAGAGCAGATGTTTAGTAATGAGATGTTTGTTCTGTCATCCAGATAGTTCATTCAGGCAAAAAGTTCTCTCTCTTTCTGGGCCGGACCCCTTATCTAAATTCTTTTAGTAATTAAGGGAGGAGTAAAAGTTTTTCATAAGTCAGCTGGGTCTCGATTGCTCTCAGCTCAAAATAGTCCATGTGCCAAAGTCGCACATTTTGGGGAGGCTCATTCTGAACCCCTTCAGAAGTTCACCCTATTGCTACTTGATGCCCTGCATAATATTGATATTACACAGACATCTTTCTTTGAGACTCTTCTATAAGATTTGGTTAGTGGAGTACTTAATTCCATTTCCTCATTTAGGCAAATTTCCCTTTGGCTTTAAAACATATTTTAATTGGATACCATCTAGTTATTGTTCATATTTTACATTACTAATCTGTCATTAAGGATTTTTATTAGTGGCCATTTTTGCCTTTTTGCTGGAATGTTATTCTATTTGTTTATTCTAAGTTATTGGATTTGCAGTTGGCGGTGATGGTGGTTCATGTTATACAAAATTTTGTTGTCAAAGAGAGCCTTTCCTACAAAATGAATTTGTAATAAAATGCTTGGTAATTCCATACCAAATTGACTCTGACTTGACCAGCTTACACACCCAAAAGCCAATGGATGAGATGCAAGCCATCTTTATCCTAATTTCATGAGAGCTATGAAAAGAAAAATGTGCTTTTAAACAAAAGAAATAAAATATTAGAATCAGCCTTAGTTTTCACTTTTCCTAGCAAAATTTATTTCTAGGGGGAAAAAAAGACTTTCTGAAACTTGGAAACCTCAATAGAGTTTGGTGTTACCAAGCTGAATAGATAAATAGAAATCCTATAAAGAAAGAACCACTCAAGACAATATAACACATCAGTACAAAGTGTCAGTACTAGAGCAGAACTAAATTTGCATTTAAAATGCATGTGTTTTTCTAGATATCACAAAAGAAAAGGTAAAAATAAGCACTCTGCATTTTTTGTACCATCAGGCTTTTCCCCTATTCTTTATTTGCTATTCCATCTTCCCTCATTCATGGTAGCTCAACTTCCCCTACTTTACACACCTAAAGTATCTTTGTGAAATCAAACCACCACAGGAAAAGATCTGATTATACCAATTAATATTTTAATGAGAAATTAATTTAGTATATGGCCACCATCTTAAATTTTACCTCTAAATTGCATAACAGAAAAAATTTACCAGCAGCTGAAGAAACTCACCCCATCATGTGTACAAAAAAAAATCTGTCTTACTTTCTACCCTAGCAAAAAACATAACCTGTAATTTCCCACCTCTCTGTCGTTCTTCATGTTCATCCCTTTACCTGGAATGACTTTGCCCTTATTCATCCTTCAAAGTCTGAGTCAAACTTACATCTCCTATGAAGCTTTCCTGGCTGCAAATATTCTCTTTCTGGATTCCCTTTGCAACTTACTTATCCTTGCTTATAATCCATCACTTTCTAGTTTGTCTTGAAATTAATTATGCCCATGTCTTATAACCCTCTAATAAACTAAATTTCTTGATGAGATTATCATGTATAATTTAAAAACTCTTGCAGTGCCAGCAGAGTACAAAGCACACAGTAGGGGTTTAATAAATGCTTGCTGAATAAATGAATTAAAATGAATATGAATTTCATTATACAAGTTAAGTGACAGAGTATAGTTTCAAGGAGTATTAACTGATTCTTTGCGCCAGTATTTTTTTGATCAAATGTGAAAATATGTGTTTCGATCTCTAACAAATTATTTCTAGAACCCAGAGACAAGACTTTACTGATTTTAATTTAAAATAAAACTCAATCTTGATATACTGTCAATATATACAGCAGTGAAGTTAGATTCAAGTTATATAATTTTTGTAGTTTCTGGATTTCCATTCCTCAAGAAATGTGATGTTATGTTAAACAAAGTATAATAAAAGGTTGTGAATAACATGAAGAAAATTATAATTCAGCATATAATTAATAAAAGTAAAGTAGAATAAGAGAAGTTCAGATAGAAACTATTAAACTTGTCTATGAACCAGCAGAACAATCTGCACCTGTTACCAAAAGTAAATCACACATTTTCTGAGCCATCAGTGTTTTTGTTTCTAGAGACCAGCATTAGGGAACTGCTGAGATATAAGAAAAGTGATAGGACATAAACCCCTCTCGTGATTTAAGATATGTCAAAAGATGTAGTTACCTTCAAAAGAAATAAAGCCTACTATCACCAACATTTGCTGAAACCAGCTTATAATTGCTTGTAGGGTCTGGGAGCATTGCTAAAGGTTGCAGCTATCTCCCCAGCTACTGTTTTCCACTATTCATTTTAAAGAGGCTTGTACCCCTTTATGCCTCGGGATCTCCAAAGTAGTTCCTGTTTCATTCCCACCTGATAGAAACCTTGATTCTGCTCCTCAGTTTGTCTTCTGCCTGTCAGAAGGAAACTTCCACCAGTTTGCTATGGATCTTCCTACGTGGCCTTCATTTTCGGGCTTTTTCTTCATCATACATGGTTGCAAGTTTGCCCCAAGCAAAGCCACGGGTGAGGCTGAGTTTTGATTCAGCCCAAGTCTAATTTCTCCCCGACAGAAGATGTCTAGATAATGCATCCCGGCAGAGAAAGGCACAGATGTCATCTGGTTAATGGCAGAACCTGTTCTACTCAACTCCGATTGCATCACTTATGCTAACCTGCTACAGTCCCTCTCTAGAAGAGGCCCCTGCCTCAACTAAGGGGGATGTGCAGTTTGGTCAGAGAGATGAAGCAATTACCTCCTTTTCTTCTGATGAAGTATTTAAGATGACCTTGGTATAATCGGCAAATAAATTATTAACTCTTCTAATGGCCAAAATTGTCCAGACAAGCTTAAGTTAGCAATAAATTTTATAAATTATTACAGGTCAGAAAGGGCTCCTGAGTGATTCTAGTCGGTAGCAGCCCATGGAAAATCCTATAAAACTTTGCTTCCTTCTGTCCAGGCAAGGCAGATTGGTTCACATAAAGTTGAGTTATCAAATCTTCCATTCACTCATCTGCTCTCAGAAGCATACAAGTCATAAACTATTACATATATTCTGCAGAAAAATTGACGGTGGGCACTCTCCATTAAAAGGTTAAAAAATTTGGTGCTTTGTTTTCTTCATACACAAATGGCCAGCCGACATTCATTTGGTTTTCATTTTCAGCATAAAACAGTAATTTCTGGTGTGACCTAAATGCACAACAAAATACAGCATTCATGCCACACATACATTCTTAGAGGAAAATATTTGATTCTTTTCAATAAATAAGACTACATTAAAAGACCTATGGCTTCACAGGATATTATTTAGCTATTGTGCCTTTGCACCTAAGACAGTTTCACATTAAGTTTCCTTTTTGGTTTAAGTGTTCACTTTTTGTCAACAACCTTTGCTAATATACCTGGGAGAGGAAAAACAGAGAATCAAAACCACTTTGGCCTCCACACATGACCCTTCTGAATTTCCTTTTATGAATCATTTCGATTTCTTTTAGCAAAAGCAAATTTGCAAACTATCAAATATTCTCCAAGCCAGAGCATCATGCAAAACACAGCTCCTGACGGTTCAATTACTTGATCATTGATACTAGTGAGCCTTATGTGTTCCACTCTCATGAGATGGAAAGTTGTTATTAAGGAATAATACATGAAGTTCAAGGTAGCTTAGGACCCACCAGAGAGTATAATGAATACTTCCCAAGGCCTGAGAAGCAGCTTCTCTACTCTGACTAAAACAAATGCCATCACAGAAATGACTCTTAGAAAACCAGTGAGCTTTCAAAGACTCTCTCTTTAAAGGTAGAGAAATCTCCAGTTCCTGGGAAGTAGTGGCAGAGTAATAGGCAGAGAAGTGCATGGCTATCACAATCAGCACTTGCCTCAACAATTTCTGGATTGTTAATGCCTTCTGCTATGTTGGCTTGAAATTTGTATTTTCCATCATGCACCAACAAATATTGACCAGACAGTGTGGGCTGCTACAGTGGGCAGCAGTGCTATGGAATATTACACATTGAGGAAAGAGACACTTGAGTCTCTCTCAATCAATAATCAGAGAGGAGCCATTGCCAGATATTAGTTTTAAACAAAGTTTCCATCTTCAATGAAGGGGGATGAATAAAAATGAAAAGAGAGTTAAGGGGAGGCAAGAACCTATTTTTACTCATTTTCTTTTTTTCCTCTACACGGCACAAAAAATGCCTTCTTAAAAATCATATTCTTTGCTTAATAAAATCCATCCTAGAGTCATGCAGATGCATCATTACCTCACCTCTCTGTACCTTTCAACCTCAACTCCTGACCCTTTTTCCCCCTCAGTTCTTTTCACTCCCTCAAGATCTAGCAACGCCCTATCTCTATTCTCCATTGCCATATTTTTTAATCTCCCATGCCTTTGAAGATGCTGCTGTTGCTCTCTTAGGGAATGCTTGCCTACCACGTTCTAGCCCAGAAAACTCCTTCTATTCCTTTAGGATCCAGTGCAAATGCCCCTTTCCCCTTCCTGAACTCTGGGAAGTCTTAGGCACCTCTTTTGGATCTCCAGAGCACTGTGTACGTTCTTCTTTCACAGCAGCCATTCCATTAAATTGGAATTATAAGTTTAAAAATCTCTCTCTTCTGTTGATGCAGGAATTTCTCAAGGGTAGGATCCTACATTCATAAAGCATAATAAAATTCTCACACATGGAAGGTGCTCAATTCATGTACCAATATGAACTAACGAATGACAGTGGCTGACTCCAGTGTCTTCTACTCTGACCACTGTTTGTGTGAAAGTTCTGTGCATCAAATTCTCCAAGCTATACCAGCATCAAGAAATATCATGGGTGAAAATAATCTAAGATTTATCAAAGATGAATCATGCAGAAATATACAGTTACTGAAGCCAGGTTATTTCCCTGTCCTTGAAATATTCCTGTTAAATCCTCCAAGTTTTTCCTTTCTCCAAAAATGCATTTGCATTATCAATGTGATTGTAAATTATTTTGCTTTTTTGTTCTTTTCTACAAATAATCAGTACAAGTTAACTGCTACCATTCTTCCTCAATGCAAAAACAAAGCAAAAAATGTGTGTGATGATTACCAAATGCTTGATTAGTTCTGTCTTTGCAGACGTAGGCTATACCTTGGAAGAATCTGGACAATTGAAATTGTGTTTGTAAGGATGGCCTGGCCTGACCTTTTATTTCCTTGACATCTTCTCTAATATCCCAATTCTCCATCCTAACTCAACCACCTTTTCAATCATGGTGTAGGTGTATGTATTAGTGATGCCCAGTGTAAGGTTTGACCATGAGGTTTTTCATCACCAATCAGTGCACCTATTCCATGATTTAAATTCTAGCAATTCTAACCACACTCCAACTACCACGTCCTGTGTTTCCAGCTTTACCTCTTTCATATATGTACTCCAGCATTCATTGCTCTCACTGAAACTGCCATCAATACACCCTACTTTTTCACTGTCTCTTACCACCTTTTCAACTACCAGTATTTGTTTCTCTCCTTCATACTCATCTACAAAAATCCAAAACTTAGTTAAATGAAGCTCTTTGCCAACTCTGAGCATATGCTAGGGTTAGCTGAATATTAGTGGGAAACCCCGCCAGAATTATATTGTCTATTCTCATTTAAAATTCATGACCATCAACCTCAAGTGAGTTTTTAGCACTACCTGGCAATCCCACTACGTTATAGTTTTTTCACTCTCCTCTTAAGTAAGCAGCAACTCCATTTTCTAGTTACTCAGGCCCAAACCTCACTGTCATCTTTAATTATCTTTTCTCCCATAGCCTATATTCAATCCATCAGCAAATTTTATCACCTCTACTTTTCATATATATCCAACATCCAACCAATTCTCACCACATCTATTGCTACCACTCTCATCTGGCTTGAACCACCATCATCTCTTGCCTGGATTATTCCAATAGTCTAACAGGATTCCTTTTCTTTACCCTTGACCTCTCTACAAACTATTCTTAAAATATCCAGAGAGTAAGCCTCTTAAACTGAGTGAGATCCAGAAGCAGATTCATTGTGAAACTAATGAAGCTTTAGCTTCAAGGTCCCTCCTCTGCCACAGGTCCCTTCCAAGACCCTGAGAGGGGTCCAAGTTTAAGCAATGTGGTCACTTGGTCACAAGTTTTTATGACATTTCCAAAAATAAGATTACTAAGAACTTTTTTTTTTTAAAGTAGGTCCTCAAATATATATAATCTGAAATTGAGTCCCTGCAAAAACTGAATCGTCATATTCGTTTTGTCAGGTCAACTCCCTCTTCTGCTCAAAAACCTCTAATGTTTCCATCTCACTCAGAGTAAAGAAGTCATAACAAAGGCTAAAAAAGCCTCCATGCCTCTCCGACTCATTTCCTTTCACCGAATCCAGTTCCCCAGGCCTCCGCATCATTTCCAGAATCTCCTAGTGAGCGTATACATCAGAGCCTTTCCACGGGTTGTTCCCTCTGACTGGAAGGCTCCTCCCTGAGCAAGCCTCATGGCTATCTCCCTTTCTCCTCAAAGTCTCTCTGCTCAGATGTCACTTTTATTAAAAGAGAGAACTTCACTCATCAAACTATATTTTACTCCTCTTCCCCACCCATCCATGACACTCTCTCTTTCTGTTAACTTTTAAAATCTTTCCTTAAAGCATTTACCACTTTCTGTTTGGTTAGTTTTTCCCCAACCAGAACATTTGTTATGTGTTCTCATTATTAGAACATGAGCTCCATGAGGTAAGAAAATATACTTGTACATACCTATGTTTCCCCAGTGCTTAGAACAACATTTGGAAGACAACTGGAGATCAAATATTTGTTGAAAGATTCTTAAATAAAAGTTGGAAGACTGTTGGAAAACTGATCTTCAGATTCATTCCTTAAACAGATACATATCAAGTGCTCAGCCACTAAGGAGAAAATAGTGAACAAAACAGGCAGTGTCCCTCCCTGTGGTACAAGCATTCTTAAAGATGGTGAACTATTAATGACCAGGTATACCTAAGGCCTTAAATGCTTGTGGATTATTCTGATAATGAAATAATGAATTTTCCCAATTTGATACTCTTCATTTCCACAAAAACCCTGGTAGGATTCTTTATTTGTACTACATTTTGATATTTAAGGGAGAAGATTTTTATACTTATATTAGCCAAACTTTAAGAGCGTAAGCATATTTAAAATAATCATACTTCATTTCTCAATTACTAAAATGAGAAGAATCTTTGTATCCCTCTATGGAACACATCTTAAGAAGCATGTAATTTATTGATTATTTAATGGGAAATTATTTTTTTTCAAAACAGACTTGTAGAAAAGTATGTGCATTATCTTGTATTTTGTGGCAAATATAATGCTATTATGAACTTTTTTTTTTTTTTTTTTTTTTGCAGTACACGAGCCTCTCACTGTTGTGGCCTGTCCCATTGCAGAGCACAGGCTCTAGACGCGCAGGCTTAGTGGTCATGGCTCACGGGCCCAGCTGCTCTGGGCATGTGGGATCTTCCCGGACCGGGACACGAACCCGTGTCCCCTGCATCGGCAGGCGGACTCTCAACCACTGCGCCACCAGGGAAGCCCTGAACTTTATAATAGAGTTTATTTTGCTTCTACATTTTCTATATCAAACATGCAAATTCACTAGTTTGACTTCTAAGTCTACTGTCTTCACCATTACACTTCATTGTAGTCGTATGCAAATATAAGTTAGTTAGCCTATAAATAGAAATGAAACACATATAAATATTAATGCAAACACTAATCAGAAGAAACAAGGAGTAGCTATATTAATGCCAGAAAAAGTAAACTTCAGAACCAGGGACAAAGAAGAACATTTTATAAGGTTAAATAGATTAACTCATCAAGAAGACACTAATGTCTTAAATGAGTATGCACCTAATAGCAGAGATTAAAAGTATACAAAATAGAGACTAATAAAACTAAAAGACAAATCCACAGTTATAATTATCTTGGTAATGAACTTGGGAAGCACCGTCAACCAACATGATCTATTGATATTTATAGAACTTCTCCACCCAACTATAGTAGAATATACATTCCTTCAAGTGTGCATGGAACATTCACCAATATAGAACACATTCTGAATCAATGAAAATAAATCTTACTAAAAATAAAGGAAGTAAAATAATACAAACTCTGTCCTTGTAACAAAAACATTTAGAAATTAAACAACACTCTTTCAAGTAACCCAAGATTCAAAGAGAAAAATCACAAGGAAACTTGAAAAATATTTTTAACTGAATGAAAATGAAAACAATGTAACAAAAATTTTAGGATGCAAATGAAGCAATGATTAGAGGAAAATATTAAAGTATTAAAATTCTTATATGAGAAAGAAAGAAAGTTCTCAAACAGTGATCTAAGTTTCTACCTTAAGAAAGTAGCAAACAGAAAATTAACCCAAAGTGAGCAGAAAGAGAAATAATAAACCTAAGAGCAGACCTCCAAGAAACTGAATGCAGAAAAAGCATTGAGAATAATCTATATAATTGAAAGACAGTTCTTCAACAAGATAAATAAAATTCATAAACCACTAGTTAGAATGATCATGAGAAAAAAAAGAGAAGAGACAAATTACCAATATCAGGAGTAAATGGGAGGGGGAGAATCACTCTAGAAATTACAAACATTGAAACTTAATGAGGAAGTATTATAAATATTTTATTTCAATAAATTTGATAACTTGGATGAAATAGACCAATTTCTTGAAAGACAAATTACCAAAGCAGACTTAAAAAGAAACTGATAACCTAAATAACCCATATCTATTAATTAACTTAAATTAAAATTAAAGTTTTAATAATTAAAAACTTTCTAAATACACACACACACACACACACACACACACATTCAAACTCCAGGTCAAGAGGGATTTACTGGCAAATTCTATTAAACACTTAAGTATAGATAAATATCTCTTTTAATATTCTTAACATAGATGTAAAAATCATAAACAAAATATTAGCAATTTAAATCCAGTAATATGTAAAATGAAAAATGCATCATCAACAAGTAAGTTTGGTTCATGTATGTAACTTGTATAATTTATGTCATTAAAGAAATTGATATATTTAAATTATCAAATTTATTGAAATAATATGTTTATAATATTTCCTCATTAAGCTTTCAGTGTTTGTAAGTTCTATACTGATGCCCTTTCCCTCTTTTCACCATGGTTGGTAATGGATGTTAACTAGACTTATTTTAATGATCATTTTGCAATATATACAAATATCAGATCATTATGTTTGTTGTACACCTGAAACTAATGTAATGTTGAATGTCAATTGTATCTCAATTTAAAAAAAAGTCAATGTAATTCACCACACAAACAGACTAAAGCATAAAAAACATATGATCATTTTAATGAATTCAGAAAAGCAATTGATAATTTTAGCATATATTTATAAATTTAAAAGAAAAAGTCCTCAACAAACCTGAAGGAGACTTCTCAACCTCATGAAGGACATCTGTGCAAAATGTACATCTCACATTATACTTCTTGTAAAAGATGGAGAACATGGTAAAAATGTCTGTTCTTACCACTTCCATTAAAAATTGTACTGGAATCAAAGCCATGCAAAGAGCCAAGAAAAATAAATATAAAGCATACATATTTACAAAAGGAGTAAAACTGTTTCTATTTGCAGCTGTTTGTCTATATAGAAAATCACAGGGAGAAGCTACTAGAACTATAAAGGGAGTTAAGTAAGCTCACAGGACACAGGACCATATACAAAAGTTCATTGTATTTGGTCTATATATAGACAAAAAAAAAAAAATTGAACCTTAAAAATCTTTAAAGATTTAAGAAGCAGCAAAAGCCAAGAACTACTTAGGGATTGACTTAAAATACATTCAAGACCTGTACAATGAAAGCTAAAAAGTAATGCTTAGAGAAATTAAAGGCAATATAAAGGAATAGAGAAATTGATGGATTACATTAGTGGATCAGAAGACATTGTTAAGATGGCAATTTTTCCTAATTGATCTATAGATTCAATGCAGTCCCAATCAAAATCATATCCCAATCATGATATTTTATAGAAATTGATGAGTTAATTCTAAAATGTATTACTTGGTAAAGGACTAGACCAGCCAAAACAATTTTGAGAAGGAAAAATAAACTTAGAAGACTGATTTTATTTTATTTTTAAAAATTTATTTATTTAATTAATTTATTTTTTGCTGCATTGGGTCTTTGTTGCCATGCACGGGCTTTCTCTAGTTGTGGCGAGCGGGGGTTACTCTTCGTAGCAGTGCGCAGGCTTCACATTGTGAAGGCTTCTCTTGTTGCAGAACACAGGCTCTAGGTGCACGGAGCTTCAGTAGTTGTGGCGCACGGGCTTAGTTGCTCCGCAGCATGTGGGATCTTCCTGGACCAGGGATCGTGTCCCTTGCATTGGCAGGCAGATTCTTAACCACTGCACCACGAGGGAAGTCCTGATTTTAATACTTATAAAGCTAAAGTAATCAAGACAGTTTAATATTGACATAAAGGTAGAAAATGGCACAGTAATGAAAATAATAAACTCATACATACAATGTCAATTGATTTTTTCTTAACTTAGACCACAAGATAATCCAATAAGTAATGGATATCATTGCCACAAGTAGGACTGGAACAACTGGGCATCTACACACCAAAGAAGAAGAAGGAGGAGAAAGGGGTAGAGAGGGAGGGAGGAGAATGCACCTCCACTAAACAAAACAGAACAAAGCAAAACACAAAGGAATCTTTTACCTTTACTTCACAGCATACACAAAATTAAATCAAAATAATATTGACACAGATGTAAAAAGTAAAACAATAAAACCTCTACAAGGGTATTTGGGATAAAATACTTGTAATCTTAAGGAAGCCAAACACTTCCTAGATAAACACAAGAAGTTAAAAGCATTCAGAAATATTATGAAATGTATTCCATCAAAATTAAAATTTTCTGCTCGTTGAATGCCAGTGTTAAACAAAATGAAATAGCAAGCCATAGACAGGGAAAAATATTCATAATATTGAATATTCCTATATATTGAATATAGGAATACAAGTCTATATTCATAATAGGCTTGTATCCAGAATATTCAGAGAATTCTTACAATTCAATAATAAGAGGAGCAACAACCTAATGAAAAATGGATAAAATATTTGAACAAGGAGATCTCCAAAGAGCCAGTAAGTACACCATAAGATCCTCAACATCGTCTGTCTTCAGAGAAATGCAAATTTAAACTACACCCATTGGAATGGCTGCAATTAAAATGATGGATAAAACCAAGTGTTAATGAGGATGTGGGACAATTGTAACTTTCATATATGGCTGGTGGGTGTTAATTGTATTACTATTTAGGAAAACAGTTTGGCATTTTCTTATAGAGTTAAATGTGTGCTTACCTTATAAAGTAGCCATTCCTCCCAAGAGGAATTTACCCAAGAGAAATGAAAACATGTTCATGCAAAGACTTGTGCATGAAGGTGCATAGAAGCTTTTTTCACAATACATGTAGTATTAACACTGGAAACAACTTCTGTGTCCATCAATCGGTAAATGGATAAACAAGTTGTGGTACATCTACACAATGGGAAGCTACTTAGCATTGAAAGGAAGGAATTACTAATAAACACAACAACATGTATGAATCTCAAAACATTATGCTGAGCAAAAGAATCTAGACACAAAAAATATACACTGTTATCATTCTATTTATAAGAAACTTTAGGAAAGACAAACTGAAGTTGTTACATGGAAAGCAGGTCACTGGCTGCCTGGGTGGGTGGTAAGGAGAAGAGACTGAATGCGTGGGTAGAGGCATAAGTAAATTTTGGGAGGTGATGATAATGTTGTTTCTTTAATTATGATTGTGGTGGTAAATACATGAGAATGTATATATGTCCAAACTCATCAAGCTGTACAGTTACAATGGGTACAATTTATTTTTTAATTATACTTCAATAAATTTGATTAAAAGGAAATGGAATGTGAACAGGCTAAGTGGGCATCTTCCTTGGTTACCAGAAGCAATTTCTCATTCTGCAGAATGGATAAGAATGCATATGTGGTTTATTAATTTTCTGCTTAATGTTACTGACATGTTCCTCTTTGACTGCTTGGAAAATAGCCAACTTCCCAATACTCTCCTCTTCCCAATACTCTAGAACTAATGCAAAATGACAATTTTATTCTACAATTTATAATTTTCCACATTTAAAAGATATATACTAACCTCCCCAAGTCCAAGTCATCTAGATCTGTGAAGTTTCATCACACAAAAAAGTAAAGGTAAATATTTGAATACAACAAAACACATGTGATGGTGCTTTAAAATAAAGGATGATGTAAGTGCAAGGTGTAGGGTCAGATTCACAGAAAAAGCTCAGGAAATTCTCCCTTAATTGAATTCAGTGGTTTGCATAAGAAGCATGTTTGGATCAGTCACAAAACTAAATTAAACTTAGTCCCTGGAAAGCAGTTAATATTTGGTACAAAGTCCAACACACCACCTTTGGAAAGAAGTGAAGAGGGATTTGGCAGCAGGAGAAAACAAGCGGCAGGAAAAATTTGGGGTGGTCAACATTTGATATACGATGCTTCAGAAAATACAGGATCTGGAAATTAAGTAGTTAGAAGTGATGACAAGTAAAATTATAGAAAAGCTGGTTGAAATGATTTCACTGTAGTTTTAGGTCTAGTGAGATGAGGAATACTCTTTGAGTCATGTTATTTTAAAATTCAAAACAATATTTGGGGATGTCTGATCCAATTCCCTATCTCAGATGATAAGATGAAGAAAGAAACATGTTAAACAACCTGCTTTTGGTTTTTCTAATGAGTAGAAGAATCTAGAACAAAAACCAGGTTTTCTGAGGCTGAGTTCAATGATTTTTCTATATAGCAATGTCGCCTCTTAAACATATCCTTGAAAGAAAGTCATAAAGGTCACTATCTAACTTAAAAGAAAGGCATAAATAGCTATTTCAAAAGTCATGTATTTGGCGATGGTAAACGAATTTCAGGGTGAAAGTTTTTCATTGGCAATAAAGGAATTCTATTTTATTATTATAAAGTGAGAAATCAGTAAAGAAATTTCTCCATTCAACCTAATATTTTAAAACAGTATGAATCCACCTCAAGTGCTAGAAAACAACACTTTATGTCACAATATGATATATAGAAATACAACTTGAAGCATCAAAAATTAATACTTTATACCTGAGCTGTATTCCCCTAAAAGCAGGTAATGTGAATTATTTAAGGGTAATTTTGATCTGAGAAAAATTCCTCAGCATCATTTGCCTTTGGGAATGCAGAAAGCTTATCTTACCTTAGAGGTTTGTTTTCTGTCTTACAGTATAATACTCTTTTTTTGTCAATCTGTTTTTACAATTGCACAATTTAGGAATGTAGCATCAAAGCTAACTGCTGGAAGAATGTTCTTCTTAGTGTTTAAAAATTATTTTTTCCAATCAATACATCCTAAAAATTAATAAGAGCAAAATAAAAAGGAGGAGCACAATTAATACTCAAATGGAACAAATTTGGAGCATGTCATATGGAATAAAAGAACTCACGTGATTTTTCTGTTATTTTAAACCAGTGTACCAGACAAATTTTATGTCACTTTCTTTTCTTTTTAAATGTAATAGTACCGTAACCACTGTCGAGAGGGGTCATTGACAAGTGCTCCTCTGTTGTGTCTTATTCGGAGAAGACAAGGAAATTTACAACAGATTGAAAAAGGTTTTGCTGAAACACAGTGAAAAAAGATTACTATTTGAATCCTTCTCAGTGCCAGTACTTATCTGAGAGGGAAAAAAAGTTAGTTTAAGGTAAGAGGACACTAAGGACGAAACAGGAGAAAAGTTTGTGCAAGAAGAAAATAGGAAGGAGATTTAAAGGGTTGAGGGCAAAACTCAAGCATGTGTTTACAAGAAGATCTAAGACCTCAAACAGCAGGACACAAAACAGAAAGGAGAGTTTGGGATTCTTCAGAGGAGTATTCGGTATATAATGTTTGGCTTTTTAGAAAACAATTTCCCCACTTTGGCCTGTTTGAATTTTTTGAGAATCTTAGTTTCCTTTCCAAATATTAATTAAGCACTGAACTTTAGTGGCTGTTTCTAAATGGTAAGACTTTGGCTCTGCTTTTATATTTTTTTCCTCAAAATAAATGAAAGTACTTAAATGAGACAAAAACTTAAAATATTTATTTTAAAAATTTTATGAACACTCTATTTCCTTCCCATATAATTTGATAGGGCCTGAGTCACTGAAAGAACATTCACCAAACAAGTAAATGACTCACCGGATATTTGCCAAAGCGAATGGGGTGTGCAGGGTCAGGCCCCAAAGAATTCATAACAAGGTTTTAAAACTTGACCTTAATTACTGAAAGGGCTATCCAGTCATGGAAAGTTTGCGGACATTTCAAACAGTATTATTCTCACGTGAGGTCTCAGCATAGTTAGAGTAGGTGTTCAACATTTGGGGAGAAAAGAAGCCAGATACAATGACTACTGTATACATTTACTAGTCAGACTATATTCTTTAGCCAAGTTAGGACCCTTGTGCATTATGTGGATATTTGAACAAACGTTTTTCCTAGCTACTGGTGCAAGCTAGCATCAGAACTATTGGTATGTTTGTAAAATGATTTTCTCTCTTTTGCATAAAGCTGTGTCAAAAAATAAGAACAACAATAGCTACAAAGCCCTTTTTATTTATCAGTTACTTTTCTGGGGGTGATAGAAGAAGGAGAAAACTTCTTAATTCATGACCTTCAGGAAACTCAGGCAAGACCTACACATGGGAATCACTGACTCCAAATGCCATGTTCCTCCCACAGGATAATTTCAGTACCACATAGAGCATTTGGCATGACTGGAATATTTTCTTTGTGTGAGGAAAACAAAAACAGAAGCCAAAGAAAATAACAAATCTAATAGCTCATTGGTGGCACTAAAGTGATACCACAGTCCTATCCTAGGGTTTAAATTTTACCTTAAATGAGTCTCATTCTCTTCCTCTTTGGGTGTGGAGCAAACCCTTCTGGAAGGAA
The DNA here is from genome assembly GCF_039906515.1 of Pseudorca crassidens. Taxonomy (NCBI): domain Eukaryota; kingdom Metazoa; phylum Chordata; class Mammalia; order Artiodactyla; family Delphinidae; genus Pseudorca; species Pseudorca crassidens. The sequence goes on along the minus strand of NC_090297.1, from coordinate 84,134,061 downwards.
AAACACCTAATTGAATTGGATAGGCTCTTCAAGGGAGAATTTAAAGCATTTAAATAAGTAAAGAATTTAGGGAGAAAAACAAGTTTCAGAGAAACAAGACAATGTCGAAGACAAATGGTAAATTTAATCACAAGGTTAGAGGCTGGAGGAACAGAGAAGTGTCACACAATATCTTTAGAAAAGGGGTTCAGGACCAAGACCAAGACCAAGGCACCAGTACTGAGGGTCCACTTGAGCTGTATGGAGCAACAGCATGTGTAATGGCTCAAAGTGGTCATGATAGAGTAGACATTTCTTGCTAATACTAGTTCTGTGTCCTGATTTTCAAATGAGACTCAAGGACATTAAAGCTGTATGTATACAAGATATCTGAGGAGTGTTATTTGTTTATGAATATGTTTATAGTTTAGATTTTATCTACAATAACATGATGAGGCTGTACATGAAAGACTTTATAAGGAGGATCTTTCAATGTATTGTGGCAAAGCTGACAGTAATAAATTCAAATATAGATGGATTGTGCTAAATAAATCCCAATCTGTTATGCTATAAAGTAAATTAATCAGAGTGTTAACTTAGAATGTTGGCTGGAAAAAGATAAAAAACACGTAGCAGAAAGCATTTTGTATTTAAAGATGGTTGCTAAATTAAACATGTAATAATTCAAAGGACAGCATTTTACATGAAACTAATTTTGGAATTATATTCCCACATGAAATTTTAAAACCAAGCACCAGAAACTATAAGAATATTAGCAGAGACATATCTGATCACTCTGAAGTTGAATATGCCCCATAGAAATGAAAGGACAAAATAATCAAAGGAGAACAAATTTTCTTAGAACCTAGATAACATGGTATGGAAGATTATTTTTCCAAAAGTTGAAAGAAACAGAAACACAGAGATAAATCTGTGAGATGATAAACGAAAGCACTCCGAAACTCAGAGCTGCTTTCTCACTCATTTTCATATAAATTCAGGTGAAAAACTACCAGTGCATTAAGGCCTCAATTACGAACACAGCACATATGATAAATGCATTAATTGTCAAATACCTTGCATCATGTAGTTATCAAAACTTGGAAAGCAGTCATGAATAAAATACCGTTTCCAGTTTAGAATATTCAATACAAGTATTTGATTTCAGCTTTCAGCTCCTTTATATATCTCTTTTTTCAGCTAACTTAAGCAACACGTATATTCTTTCTTTGAATTTTAGAGAAAAGCATGATACAAGGGGTTAAAAACCAATGAATTCTAACTCAGCATTTACCCCCAATAACATGTGACTTTGGGAAGGTCATATCAGCTCGTGAACTTTAGTTTCTTCTTCCATAATTCAAGAGGGTGGAGGGGAATAGAAAATTTCTAAACTCTAAGAAATCCATGATTTTTGTGTCACTTACCAACTATTTGGTTGTACTGTATACCATTTTGAATTATTCAGTAGTCTTCTCAGCTGGATTTTAAGTGCCCTAGATATATTTTCCGTTACCTAGCACAGTGCTGGGTGTTAACTATATGTTCTAAAAACTACTTCTTAATGGAATGATTATTCACTGAAAAAATATTGGAGGCCAGGAAAAGGCTTATTCACTCCCTTGGATGTTCTCTACTCTAGAATTGCCCTCTATCAGCAATGTGAAACTGGATGGTTGAAGAGTTTGTTTGAAAAGAAAGCCTTCATTATCAGTTTAAAATACACCATTTTCCAATTGTTAACGTTCCATTATCTATAACCTGGAAGACTTGTTCATGCATAATTCTTTTACACATCTGAAATTAAAATGAGTTAATGTGTGACCTACCTACAGAAATAGCAGAAAGGCATTTTAAGACAGCCTGGGAAAGGTGGAGAACTTTCAAACCACATTCTTATTTAGCTAGCATTTGTATAAATTTATGTCTTTTCTTGTCAATTCTAATGATAAATGTATATATTAGAAGAAAAAGTATACTCCACAATTAGCTTCTTTCTTGGCCCTGATAAAATGATTACATAATCTAAAGTTAGTTTTTCGTAAGGTTCTTCATTGAGGATGAGCTGTGATGTTGTGATCGTGATATAGACACTGAAAGCATCAGCTAAGTAGCATATCAGTGAACTTCAAATGTTGTAGCAATAGTTACAAGGAAAATATGTTAACAGTACTAAGAAGTTTAGCAGGGTTATCAGAAACATATGCTATTTTTTAAAGTTTTCCTGAATGCAACAGGGGCTCTGTGGAGTCATTAAGGAAAGAAAAATGAAGAGAAAATGTGAGTGAGAAGTAACCCTTTATCTTGTGAGCCTTTTCCCTCTCATCCTGTCTGCCTCAACTGTATCACACTTGGATGTACTGAAACTATCTACAGAAGTCACATTTATTTTTGAAGCTTAGTAAACAAGGTTACATCTCTTGAAGAAAATTGCAATAGACTGCACTAATGCTAAAAAGTCAAATAGCAGATTCACCTATTGACACAGATTGTTTTGGTAAGACAATACATAAGAGAAGTACGGATTGTAAATACAGTTGTTTTGCTGTCAAATTGGAAATGTCTTTAAAGTCATAAGAGAATATGAATGATAAACGAATGAGTACCTTTCATATGTTATAAAGTCATATGTTTGCATTAAGTGTTTTCAAGGGACAAGGGACAGTTTTCATTTGAGAAAAATAAGATGCATGTTTTTCTTTGCAGCACACTCTCTCTTCTCAGAAGAATACATGCTCCTCCTTTTCTGTAAGGTGTCATTTAGATCCAGGTGGTTTCCAGTTTTGGAGCTCTCTTACTCCTATATTCGTCTTCTTCTCCAATACTTCCCTATTGTTTTCCCTCTGCTTCCAAAGTGCGCATCACCAGTCTTAAGAAAACTTGGTCTCCCCATCTTGCATGTCAGCTTTTCTTAGGAAGAAACTGTATCATGCCGTTTTTTGGTTTCATTACCACTGATGGGGCTCAGAGCAGGCTGCCCTAAAATGTGCCACTCTAGCATTCAAATTATTTTGAGCTGAAAACAGCCAAGGCCCAAAAAACTCAAGAGGAACCTTTGACCTTCCCCCTTATTGCCTAAAAGAATTTAAGACAGGAGGCCTGTCCCAGGAAGGAGCTATCATCACAGATTACCATAGTAAAGTATTAGGTGTAGGGAGGGACTGAGCAAAGTCCTCTCTGTGTCCCATTGTCTTCAGATGGCCCAGCAAACATTTGTTTACCAAACACTAACTCTTTTTATCTTCCTGTGAATTACCTCACTTCCCCTTGAAGCCTCAGACACTCACCTTCTTCTTCTTAGTCCAGAATATCTACATCAATATATACATCAGTACCTCACCTTGCCTTGCTGTCTTTGGAATTCTTCATACTTACGCATGGATTCCCTGCATGCAAGTAGTAAATTTGATTTTCTCCTGTCAATTTGCCTTGTGTAATTTTAACTGCCAGACAAAAGCACTGAGAGGGGGAAATTTCCCCTCCCCCTCACCACTGCACTTCGAAAAGTAAAAGAAGAAATGAATGAATTTAATTGTTAGTGGCCTTTAAATGTCCATTTGCATCCTCCTAACTATTCAGATAAGCAAATTGCCCTTCATTACCGTGAACTCCTCTCTGACCTGGGAAATCTCCCCCCTTGGAGACTCCCAATTTGCCCTTTCTCAGGTAGAAAAAGAGTCACTATTTTTTCTTCTTTACATATTTACTGTTGAGTCCTAGGAGTCCAAGCCAGGAAATTACAAACTAACAAGTGTTGGCTAGTGAGTTTCTAATATAATGGGAAAACAGGCTGGCACCAGGAGAGAAACTCAGACTTCCTAGGCTTCCATCAAGCTGTTTATTAAGTGTCTAGTACATGCCAGCTAGTTCTGAGAAGGCTAGAGAAGATAGATGTGGATATGGACCTTGATCTGAAGGAGCTCACATAGTCATAATGCAAACAAAGATATGAGAAGTAATTTTAAAATGATTTTAAGGTAGAATGTCCAGATCCTCTTCTAAAAATGGGAAAATTGTTAGCTGCCCTACCTAACCTACGATATTGCTCTGAAAATCAGAAAGATGTGAAAACATAAAATTATAAACTACACATTTGCAAAGAAGTTCTGGCATCATGTCACAGTTTTATAAAATTTACTGAGTTCCTATACCTTCAAATAGATATAGACTTTTATAAATGCCATTGCAGAAATTAAAGAACAAGGACTTCAAGACATAAAGTTCAAAACTGACCAAATCAGAGTATACATAATTTGTTTGATGCTTTTTACTAAAAACTCTAGAAAATATTTTCAGTTAACTTGAAACATACTTTTAAACCACACAGACTCTCAAAAGAGTTTAATCTTGTTTCTTACTCAATAGAGAGTAGAGATGCAGCCTTAAGTCATGGCAACTAAAGAGATGGGGATCTAAATGTTTTCAGAGACTTGACTATTTTTGAATTACATCATAGTGACCAATCATTTCAAATCTATTTATGCAATGATGTAATGGTATCAAGTGAATGCAATGTATCAAGTAAATGTAATGTAATGTATGCATCAAGTAAATGCAATAATATTGTCCTTAATGGATTCTTTAAAAGTAGACTCCAGTTTCTAAAGTTCAGAGCCATGTAGTTGGCATGTTAAATAATTTTTCTTTTTTAAGACAGGTTTTAAAGAGTCCTCATTATCCCCAATTCATCATCAACCTCTTCCACACTCCAAACCTAGTAAATAGCAATCATTGCACTATTTTTAAATGAAGTTAAAATGCTCAGAGTGCTATGTGATAAGCTTGCGTAGGCACTAGTTTTCAACTTGGAGTTGAACGTTTTAGTATAACTCTAGTTTGCTCCCTGGAGACAGGGCTTCTTTCATGGCTACCGAGTTCGGTGTGGATACAGTATTGTAAACTGAATCAAGACACAGCTTTTCTTAGACCACCATTCCTGGGAAAAGAAACAAGGAAAGCCCTTCCTTTTTGCCAAGAGATATACAAACTGCTGATGAGAAAACATGCCACAGTGCTCTCTGAAAGCTCAAACCCTGTTCACCCCAATGCTGATTTTCACACTTTCAAGAGCAGCACAAGCAGAAATTCCAGAACTATTGCCTTTAATACCATTTTCTTAGAGTGCAGGTGTCCTTACTGTTTTTCACCAGATTTTCATCACAAAATAGTGAAGCATTTTTATATCTATTATTTTGGCATTATTGTATTTAATTCGTCTACTAGATCACTGCTATTTGAAAGTCTTATAAGTTTCTCACCCGCATTATTTTGGAGACTTCCTAACTTGTTATCCCAGCTCAAGTCTCTCTTTTATTCTCTGCAAACAACACAGCACTGCCAGATTAATCATCTGCTAATCACACTTTAGTGGACAAAATCTTTCAATAATTTCCCTTCACAGACTGAATATATACCAAATCTTTGATGTTCTATCATCTGGCATCAATTATATCTCCCACTATTCCTTATCCATTCAGATCAATTTCTGAAACAGGAATTTCATATCCTTGTTCATATTGTTTCCTTCACCTAAATCCCTTTCCATCTCCCCCACCAAATGACTCTCGTTTAAATTCTACAGATCCTTCTAATGTCGTCTTTTCCACAAAGCTTTCCTTGCCACTAATTCCTTAAGCTTTAAATGATTCTCTCCTCTTAACCTGCTAGCACTTTATTTGTAGCTCTCTTTATAACACATTTTATGGTCAACTTCAGTTAAGACCGTAGGTGTGCACAAGTGCCTCGTTTACCAACTGAAATGCCTTGGGAAGAGGGACCATGTCCTGCTTATCTTGGTGTGCTTCACTGTGTCTAACAGAAGTTCCTGCCACATGGTCCATTTCCTGTCCAATAAATAAATGAACGTAGGTTTTATCCATTAGATGCTAGAGTGTGAGCTGCCTGGGAGCAGGAGAAACATGCCCGATAGACAGATAGATAGATAGATAGATAGAGAGATAGAGAGATAGATCATCTTTTTAACCAGCTACCTAACAGTGTGCCTGAAACAAACTAATGCTTCATAAATGTTTTCTGACTCAAAAAACAAAAACTTGCAAGCCTACCCAGTGACCTTTTTAAGGGATTACTAAAAATAGTATGTTCAACATACAGAAATTCGGATCTTAGCCCTTATTATGTTATTTAAGTAGGAGAAAAATCATCTACAAAAGAAAAAGCCTCCACAACAACTTCTTTCATTTTCTTCATACCGAAAACCTGTGATCTTTCTTTTGAAGTTTCAAGGAAATGTCAGGGGTATTTTGCATTTATCCCTTTTCAAGATAGCTTGGATGCACACAATTTTTATAAGCTTCTTAACTTATAAACATGTTGGCAGGAAATACAATGACCGCTATCACAGAAGGGAAGGGTAAACAAAATGGAAAAGAAGGTAGAGTTTTGAAAGTTAAGTGTTTCTTACAAGTTGTTGAGGATGCTTAGTTCATCCAAAATGATCAAGTCTGTCGCCACTCTGCTACCAAGTCCCACACCAACTCTATTTTTATTACTTGCCACTGTATTTTCCTAGGCAGCTGTATTTATGCTTAGCAAAATATCAATTCTTTCACTTTTATTGAAAAATTATGTACAACAAATTGTAACTATAACGTAATCTACAAGGTTTAATGTAGGCGGCTTTGATTTACTGGCCCATTCATAATCTACTGATGATTAGCCTCCCTGGAAACAATCCACTCACTCGTCTAAGTGGTATCAAGGTGTTTGTTTTTAATCTGTCCAAAATCTTCCTATAGACAAATGCATTATTGAAGAATTATATTTTAATTTATCTTCATGCAGTGCTTTTGATGGGCATTTGCATTAACACAATATGATTATGCTTCTTTACACTAGTATCTATTAAAATTAGAAATTACCTGCACATACAGTCTCAGATGGTGGTCAAAAATTGTACAAAGAAGTAAGAATAGAACTCCTTAATATCACACAGCCCTGCTGCTCATCAGTGAGGCTTTTCTGTTCTAATGCTTTTGTCATGTATATGAAAGTCATTATGTAGTTTAGAAAACAGAAGATGAAGTGAAAGAGGAAGATCGGGGACCTAGGATGCATTAATATTCCACCAGCATCAAAGATATTTCCCTTGAGGGGCTCCTACAGGCCACACTGTTATTACAGTGCCTATCCATTATCTTGTGCTGTTCTTGGTATTAAGACAATAATGGAGAGAATAGGATTATGTGCAGATAATAGGAAATGTGAAGGCAATTCAGCAAGATAGGAAATGAATGGAGACATGATTCTTTCATCGAAGCCAGGGATGGTTTAGCATAGGGTAAAAGAGAAGATAAAAGAAGCAAAATGGAATTTTTACAGGTTAGCAGGGGTAAAAATGAGTGTTTTCATAGAATCCTGTGAGTTTAACCTTCTTGATAGAAAAATGCCATGGCATCTTTCTTGAAATTCCAAGTATATGTGCCTGAAGAGATGATCTGTTTTTGTTCTAAAAATTCTCTTGTTGGAAAAGATGTCCAGTGCTTACACGGTCAGAAAGTGGCCTTAAGGAGTGGCATAACTTTTTAATTCACTCCCATCACTGAGAAATTCGGGCTGTTATTTAAGATTCCCCTGTGGAAATGAGAAGCCCCGCAACTCTCTCCACCCATCCTTTACCAAACAATGCCCAGTAAATAAGGGCGCAGTAAACTGAGAGCCAGACAGGAGAGTTTCACCAGGAAAAATGCTTAATCTCGTTTCTCGGGGGCCCCATTTCTTTTGACACTAACCCTCCCTGTCTGTACACAGACAGAGAGCACACAGAGGCAATCACCCAGACAGACTTTAAAAACAGGAAAGAAAAGCCCTGGCTTTTTGCAAAGATCACCTATATTGGATGCCCAAGGCTAATGTGACTCAAAGGTTGGCATTTCATGATGACGGCCAGGAAACAAGAGCGGCAGACTGTGTCATTTGCAGACAGGGCACTGGCATAAATAAACGTTTCTCTTTATATATTAAAAAAAAGAACATTTAATTAAATAGCACACTCAGCTACAGACAATATGACAGGGCCAGAGAGAGTGCTTTCTGTGCTCACATACGCTGCTTACTCTTCAAACATTGCATTTGATCCTGACTTAAATTGGATAGAAATTTAACCAAACTGAGATCAACAACATAATAACATCCTCTAACTCAAAGAGTTACCAAGGGGAATTGAAGAGAAAATATTAGAGGAAATCAGCATGTAGATACACTGTATCTATAAGCTTGTCTAAGAATGTGAAAACTGTGGATATCCAGACTGCATATGAAATGTAGATTAATATATCCTGCATGGAATTGCTCTGCAGCCATTACAACTTAGTTCAAAATACATTTTTTCTAAACAGGGTTGAGGACTATTTTTTTTGAGGGGATATATATATATATATATCCCTTCAAAAGACACACGACTAAAGAAACATCCAGTGGGAATAACAGGAGGAAAAAATATATATCTATATATATATATCTATATATATGTATATATATATATATGTGTGTGTGTGTGTGTGTGTGTGTGTGTGCATATATATATATCTTTATCCAAAGCATGGACCCGCTATCTGTATAGAAAACAGAAAGTATATATAAAGAGCAAAACGTAATCAGGATCTTAAACAGCTTTTGCACCTTTTCTTCCCCCTCCCCCAGCCCTTTCTGGGCTCTTTGGTGCGCTTTCCTGGTTCTCTAGTTTTAAAAATGGCTCCATACTGCTCTCTGCTGCTGGTTTATAATTTTCTACTTGGAAATCTTAAGAGCTTGCTGCTCTGGCTGTATGTCAGGTCCTGATTGGAGCTTATAACTAATAACACTGTCTCCTAGTTTAAAACAAGATGGGCTGATATTTCGCAGATTTGGACTGCTGAATCCAGCTTCCTGGCTACATTTCTTTTCCTTCAAATTATCTGGACTCTTTGACCTTAAGAAGATCTCATTCTAGCCACAAGAATCATTTAAATTTAAAAGATTGCCCTGTTAAGAAAATTATGTGTTATCAAAAAATCCCGCTGTAGATTCATAACTCTAAGAAAGTGAGGTGGAAAGGAGAGGGCATTTTGGAGATGGACGTGGATACTAATTAATATTACCCCTTAATATCCACATCACACTGAACTCAATTTCAAACAAGGAAATTAATAAAATAACACATGTGTGATAGAGCACAGCACAATGCATACACTCAATAAATGTAAATGAGATTTGAATCAAATCCAAGCAATTGAAATACCAGATAAAGTATTGTAATCTGGGGAAAAAATTAACCTCAGGAAAAATATATTTCAAACATTAGGTAAGGTATTCAAAGTGCATTTTACTCTCCTTTGAAAACATAAGAATGGGAAAAGAGTGATTTGTTTATTTGTCTTAATACACAATACCAGAAAGTTAGGATTTTACCAAAAATCATATTATTTTATAGAGGCTACTAAATCCAAGCATAAATGTGTTTAGCGGGGGCTTGTTCAATGATAATATATTTCCCCCTCAGAAATAAAAATGATTATGAAAGACAGTTAACAGCTATAATTGGATATTGCAGTGTGTGTCAACATGACCACATGACAATTTAAGAGCATATGGTCAATTGTGTGACATTGATTGACAGACAGGAAGTTGCTATAATCCATATCATTATTTGGCCCTGCATCTAAAGTACACAACCTTATTACCCTGCTCAACAGAAACATAAAGGAAGGAAATGAAAAGAATGATAGGAACTAATACATAAAACTGGTGGATATCTTTTACCAGGGCTTTTGCCTTTGAAATTTATTGTAATCTAGAGTTTCTGTTGTGTGAACTCCTCGCAGAATCAAGGTGGACTCTCACCCAAAATTTGATGTGAATGTCGAGACTGATAACGCCACACACACATCAAGAAGACATGAAAAGGTTTATTATCACATAATGAGGTTTTCTGGAGAAAGCAAGGTAGCCCCCTTGCTACCTTGCAGTTCTACAAATGGCTTGAAAAAGCAGGGGAAAATCCATGTGCTAGAACGTTCAGCCTGGCTGCACCTCTTAAACATCATAAAAACCCTGGAGTTTTTTGGTGTTCTGGAGGTGCAGCCAGGCCAAGGGTTCCAGAACACGGTTTGAACTTCCCACAGAAGCCAAAGGAAGGTACACCTGCACTTTCTCATCAGCTTGCGCAGAGGTGGGGCAGAAAGGGAAAAAAAGGAAGAGCTAGGCTTAAAAGCTGTCAGCAACCAAACATAAAAGAAAAAAAAAGGAATCAGACACTTTACTACAAAGGCCTTCAATTTATATTAACTGCAGTTCTAGTAGTTATTTAGATGGCGGTGAAAAGCCTTTTAAACACCATCTAAATACCTCTCTGAACCCAACTGATAATCTCTAAATTTAGCTCATCTCTAAAAGGTAATAAAATCAGTTCACTCCACTCCTAGATACTGAAGGCTTCAGATTCTAATTTTTGAAATGAAGAGAGACGCAAAGAGAGCAGAGTTTGTTTTATGAACACCTCTGTCCAAATGATTCCTTAAATAAGTGTGTATTGGAGTGTCTGGCTGGTTCAGATGAAGCTGATGAATAATACACTGGCCCTGTCCTCAACGAGTTTTCAGTCAACGGGTGGAAAGTACATCCATAAATAAATAATATCAATATTGGCAGCATCAGGAGTAGATACGAAGGACAGAAGGAGCAGACAGAGTTATTAACTCTGTCCTGAAGGCTGAAGAAATAATAAGAGAAATTTTCAAAAGCAAGATGAATGGAAGATTACCAGGCAAATAAGAAAGCAAAGGGGATTTGAGACAAAGAAAAACACCATGGTCAAGCAATGAAGGTATAAAATGCCTTGGCATTTTCAGGCAACCAACCATAGACAGTTCAATATCACTGATGCATAAAATACAAGAAATGTGGTGACCAAAGATGAGACCTAAGAAGCAGGCTAATGCCAGAGTGTGGGGGAAACTGTCATGGGAAAATACTTGGACTTTATCCAGTGGTTCAACAGCTTTCAACCTCTTTGATCTCACAGTCCTGGCAGTACAAAAAAATTTGATTATTAATCTGCAGTGTAGATCCATGAACTTCCTAAATTATTTACAGGTATTAATGCCTTTCACAGATATTAAGGTACAGTAAACATCTAGGACAAGTCCAGCATTAATGATATTTCTAAGTTAATTCAACTCAGTGTGGCTATCACCAAGACAAACAGTACCAATTTCCATTCAGTCAAAAATAATCACTTGAAAACAGGAAATAATGAACGGAACTGAAAGTCTAAAACAGAAGACCTGGCAAACCATTAAAATGATAATTCCAGAAACCTGAAAATCTTAGAAACAACCTGAATACTTTTAAAGGTTTATTAACCCTTGGTAATAATTTTTTTCATTTCCCTTATGACTTGTATGATGGTTAATCGTATGTATCAACTTGACTAAGCCATGGGATGCCCAGATTAAACATTACTTCTGGGTGTGTCTGTGAAAGTGTTTCCAGATGACTCAATAGGTTGCCCTCCCCAGTGTGAGTGGGCATTACACAATCCACTGAGGGTCTGAATAGTACAAAAGTGGAGGCAATGGGGATTTATTCCCTTTCTGCCTCACTGCTTGAGCTGTGACACTGGTCTTCTCCTACTCTTGGACTGGAATTTATATCATTAGCTCCCCTGGTTCTCAGTTCTTTGGACTCAGATTGGATTTACACCATTAGGTTCCCTGGGTCTCCAGATTGAAGATGGCCGATCATGGGGCTTCTCAGCCTCCATAACTGTGTGAGCCAATTCCTCACAGTAAATCTCCTTTTATATATGCTATTGATTCTCTTTCTCTGAAGAACTGTAATACAAACCTATATAAGCAACCTACCTTCCCTGGCACAGAGAGAAGAAAATCTGCCTTCTGACTATAGGCAGGTACAGGTCTTGTAAGTCTTGGGGTTTATACAATTTAGGAAACACTTTAAATGAATAAAGAATTTTTAAAAGTTACTTTTGCAAATATTACAATATATGATCATGTAACTCTTTGCTAGGACCACACTCTCAGTCTTTACAAGAGGTCCTGTATGTGAAGGGGATACAATTTAGGATTTAGCAGACTGTTGGTGTTGCCTGTATCCTGAACTCTCTGGAATGGTGGCCACATGCTCCCTGTTTGGTCATTCCTTTTAAATTCATGAGGAAGTTGAGTTCCTTGAAGTTCTAGATCAACGTTATAGTGAAAAATTTCCTGTCACCAAAAGACTGAAATAAAACACATAAAGAAAAAATAACTGACTAAAAAAAAATATCTGAGCTGTTTACTTTTAAGACTACTTTACTAACATTACCCAAGGATTAAAAATGAAAGTATTGGGTTGGTGTCAGCAACAGGTATAAAAAGACCAACGTGAATTTCATAAAGATATTGCAGCATTGCACAATACAGTTGGGATCTAAGGTTATATTGGAAAACTGCTTAGAAGCAGTTTGAAAGTAATGAATTACTTTTTTGCAAGTAATGAATATTTTGGGTCCATAATATATATTATTAAATTTGCAAATATTTGCTGCCAGCTCTATGCACTGGTTCCATGCAATATGTTCAAAAACATTTGAGGCTAAACCCACAGCAGGAGACTTTGGCACATGGTCCACTCCATCTAAAGTAATCATAGAGTTTAGAAAGGAATGAACAACATATTAGAAATTGCCACTTAAAAACAAAGCATGCAAAAAAAAACCAAAACAAAACAAACAAGAAAAACAAAGCGTGCAACATTTAAGCATGCATACATCAAGCTTTGTATAAATATACTTCTTTAATTTTTGTTTTGCTCCATACCTCTACTGGATGTGTGATGGTGCAAAGAAGCTTCTGCATGACTGTGCTTTATGCTTAGATAAATGATAAATGGCATGTCTATGGTATTACACTTTTGCTACCAAAGTCACCAATAATTGTTATTTTACCAAATGTCTATATTATCAATTGCTGTTCTATTCCCCCCACCCCGGCTATGTGGTATCAGTTACCAAGAAACATAGCCAAACACAAACACATATTATGTGAAAGATTGTTTTAACACTGAACCCAGATATACCATCCAGTCAATTATTGTAAAAATTATTCATACCTTCTAGGTTGAAAGCCAGAGACAAAGGCCAGGAAATATTTGTCCTGAATTATCCTAGAGCAAATTCGAAACAAAATTTACTCTGTTTAAAATCATTCACTTAAAACATGGCTCTATATTAAGTTACCAGTTGTTAGTTCAACCCTATGCTACCTTAAATGTGCAGGTTTATACTTTTTAAAATTGTTGGCACACGCAATGTGTATTAGTCTTGTTTTACGACAATCTAACATACATTTGAGCAGACGATTCAAAAGAAACATAGAATTAAGTGAAAAGAATCTTTTTGAAAACCTTTGTTCAAACATTGTTCATAACCAGTTGAATACGACAGAGCACTTGTAAGAACTAAATGGCAAGATTTTCCTGTTTACCTATGTCTCCAATCTAGACATAGGGTTATACGGAAGACTACTGTTTTCTTTAACAAAGGCATATAGAAAGTTCTTGCATAAAAAGGTTATAGAAGAAGTAGTTAAGAAATTTTGATATGGGCCCTAATCTTCTGTCTCTACTAAAGACATCAGAGAAAGCTTTAAAAATACATCAGTCACTTTATATTTTATATTAGATCCTAAAATTGGATCCTGAAATTCAATGGAGACAGCTTTCATCTGGTAAAAAAGTATAACTTAGGCACAGTTTTTAAATATTTTAAACACAAAATCTAATGTAATATTACAAAATGCTCCATCAGTTAAATTTTATTATCCCTATATTATGGATGAGGAAACTAAGGCTTAGCAAGGCTAATTTACGTATTTGAACCAAAATTAATAGTAAATAATTGAACTAAAATAGCAAGTAAAATTTCAATGGCATATTCAGTTACTATCTACTAGATGGAACATATTGTCTAGTTTAAAGCCAATTTAAACTTTCTTATCTTGAAATTTAATCTTGGAGTCTGTGTCAGATTGGATTACTCCTGAGATATTGGTCCTGTCAAATTTGTCTGGCCAAATCATGCAGTAGGAACACTGCGGACCCACCATCCAGGTGATGTGACTATGTCTGGCCGTCCTTGACCAATCACAACAAATAAATTTTTCAGCATTGTTCAAGTGGACTCAGGTTTAACCTGTCTATTAATCACAACAGGAGCTATACCAGTGAAACATAAATTTTGTTTTACTATCATTTAAACTTTTACCTGTACGCTATTCAGCAGGGAGATCATTTTAGATTCCAATCTCTGTGGGAAATGCAGGCAAAGTCCAGAAAAAACCAACCAAGAACAAGTTAAGGGCTAAATAAGTGGATTCTGCTATGCAAGGAGAGATGAGTGTCCAAAGGGTTTGGGTGACCAGGTAAGCAATAGGTGGGTTTGGGGGGAGATCAATTAATTGCAGAAAAAGCCCTGACACCACATATTGCTTGGACTCCTGATACTTAAATCTACCTGGAGTTTGCCATTCATCAAAAAAGTTAGGCATTTTGCATTTGCAGCAACATGGATGAACCTAGAGATTATCATACTAGGAGAAGTAAGTCAGAAAAATGAAAGACAAATACCATATCATATCACTTATATGTGGAATCTAAAATACGACACAAACGAGCTTATTTACAAAACAGAGACTCGGAGACACAGAAAACAAACTTATGGTTACCAAAGGGGAAAGGGGATGGGGGGAGGGATAAATTAGGAGTTAGGGACTAACAGATATAAACTACTATATAAAATAGATAAACAAGAAGGTCCTACTGTATCATATAGGTAACTATATTCAATATCCTGTAATAAACCATAATGGAAAAGAATACAAAAAAGAATATGTATATGTATAACTGAATCACTTTGCTATACACCAGAAACTAATACAACATTGTATGGCAACTGTACTTCAATTAAAAATTTGGGCATTTTAACATATAAAACTAACTTAGAAATTAAAAAAATAGGGACTCCCCTCGTGGCGCAGTTGTTAAGAATCTGCCTGCCAATGCAGGGGACATGGGTTCGAGCCCTGGTCCAGGAAGATCCCACATGCCAAGGAGCAACTAAGCCCATGCGCCGTAACTACTGAACCTGCGCTCTAGAGCCCGCGAGTCACAACTACTGAAGCCCACGCACCTAGAGCCTGTGCTCCACAACAGGAGAAGCCACCGCAATGAGAAGCCTGCGCACCACAATGAAGAGTAGCCCCCAGTCGCTGCAACTAGAGAAAGCCTGCGTGCAGCAATGAGCACCCAACACAGCCAAAGATAAATTAATTAATTAATTTAATTTAATTTTTTAAAAAACAAATTAAAAAATAAAACTGAACAATAGTTTTTTAATGAACAAAAAGATAAGTTAATTCACAAAAGGAAAAATATAAGAATTATTTATGAATTAAGAAAAATATTGCTTCACTAGCCATTAAAGAAATGCAGATCAAATGACCAATTCTCAATGATGGTCATACATTTCAAATTTAAATAAGCATGACTTTTTGTAAACAACTGGACACTTGTAGCAGCAATTTCTCTTGCTATTAGCTTAAGAAAATAAGTGAACAAATAGGCGAATGTGTATGTATACATCTGTTTAGCATTGTTTGTAAAAGAAATATCTAAATGTCCAACAGTTTAGTATTAGTTGAATACATTTTAGAGCATCTATTTAGTTGATTATCATGTATCCATTAAAAATGGTCATGAAAGGGCTTCCCTGGTGGCGCAGTGGTTGAGAGTCCGCCTGCCGATGCAGGGGACGCGGGTTCGTGCCCCCGTCCGGGAAGATCCCACATGCCGCCGAGCGGCTGGGCTTGTGAGCCATGGCCGCTGAGCCTGCGCGTCTGGAGCCTGTGCTCCGCAACAGGAGAGGCCACAACAGTGAGAGGCCTGCGTACCGCAAAAAAAAAAAAAAAGTCATGAAAATAATTTACATGAATATGAATAGAAAGATGGCCTAATGTACTATTAAGTAGAACACATTTTTCAAAAATATGTGTAGTATGATCCATTAAAAAAAAAAAGTCTATGTGATATGTATTTTACAGAAAAGAACCTGGAATGATTTATCCAAATATTTCAGTGATTATCTCTGAAGAGTAAGATTATTCATGATATATCCTTTCTTCTTTTTGATTACCTGTATCATCTAAATTTCTACAACAAATATCAGTGGGATTTATAACAAAAACATTTTTATTGAACATTTAAGACTCAGATTCAATTATAAAGTTATATGTATGCAATGGGTTTAGGAGTAAGTAACTAGGATTAAACAATAATTCAATAAAAGAGCTAATTTTAAAGTGTTCTAAGTTAGAATTTTTGTGTTCTAGTTCAACTTTTCCAAAGAAGAAATTTTCCTGTAAGCAGAAGATGTAAACAAAGGTCTAACATTAATTTTCACAGTCACTGAAAGAAAAGGTGAAATATACATAATCCGTATCCTAAAATTTAATGAGATTCACATGCCTGAGATACACAAATTCAACTAGCTTTCGTGGAATGCCTGCTCTTTGTTGTGCACACTTCTTTTGTGAGTATATTTAAAGCCCTACCACATAAAAGGTAGCATTATTATCCCTAATTTCTGATTGAGAAAAAAAAAAAACGGCTGTATCAGAGTAACTATTGAATATATTATACAGGAATATCTTGAAGGAGATTGTCCATTACTGCTTCAGCAATTTATCAGAATCATCTATGAAATTTTTTTTTTTTCTATTTTTTGACTTCTCCACGAGGCATGAGGGATCTTAGTTCCCAGACCAGGGATCGAACCCATATCCCCTTCAGTGGAAGCGTGGCATCTTAACCACTGGACTGCCAGGAAAGTCCCATCTGAAGATATTTAAAACCACAGGTTCCTCAGCCCCACCTGCCTCAGACTTACTGAATCTGAACCACCTAGGTTATCTGAATTATTAGGCTGGGAATCACCAGACAGTATCACTCAGGACGTCCTTTTAAAGACGTAAGGTAGAAACTGGATTTTTCTTTCCTGAAATATTGATATCTTTAAGCAAGTATGGTCAATAAACCTAGCAAGAGGGGCCTGGACTCTGGGTCCCACCCTTTAGAAGGACATGCCTTTCCCTACATAAAAAATTAAATTTCTTAAGGGATAGTCCAATTTACAGCCCTGGAGAAACGTATGAATTAGTAGTCTATTCACAGCTGTTGCATCTGGCGGCTCAGGAATATTTTTTGATAGAAATAATTTAATAAAATATTTCCATTTTGAAAGTATTTTTGTCAAATTAGAAGGGCATAATTATTTAAAATGGTGGATTGATTTTACCTTTTAAATATTTGGACATGCGTGGGCTTCCCTGTGTAGTCTTGCCCTAGGATCCATAAATGTTAGAGTTGGGTCTACCCTTAGCCTATGCACAATGAAAATCTAATCATTCTTCCAGTTTTCGGCAACTTAAATCTAATTTCGTGATGCCCAATCTTAGTCAGAATAGGGCCATAAACCTACCTTTCTGTGCAATAACTTTCTCTCGTCTTGCCTGACTATCCTAGCTTGATTTTTCCATTGCTCTTTAAAAAAATGTTTGCACTGATTTATCTATCTATTGATAATCTAATGAGTTATAATCTTATTAAATGCTATGTATTTTGTAAGCAACTATAAGTTTGTGTGTGTGTGTGTGTGTGTGTTTTGTTTTTTTTGTGTGTGTGGGGGGGGGGTACGCGGGCCTCTCACTGTTGTGGCGTCTCCCGTTGCAGAGCACAGGCTCTGGACGCACAGGCTCCGGACGTGCAGGCTCAGCGGCCATGGCTCACGGGCCCAGCCACTCCGCGGCATGTGGGATTTTCCCCGACCGGGGCACGAACCCGTGTCCCCTGCATCGGCAGGCGGACTCTCAACCACTTCGCCACCAGGGAAGCCCTATAAGTTTTTTTAAGAAATGAAATAGGTTAAAAAGAAAAAGGAGAGGCAGAAAGGATAGAAAAAAAGAAGAAAGGAAGATTCATCCAAGGTTAGTTATCTATAAAGTAATAGAGGGCAAATTTGAATGCAGTTCTGTCTGCAATTTCAATTTATACTCCAACATATCACGTTGTCAGTGTGTTTTTATAAGCCAACATAATTGTCAAAGGGTATGCTGCAATTATGATGTGGAAGTTACTTTTCTAGATGAAGTGAATGGCAATTTTTAATTGTTAGACATTTTATGAAAAAATAAATTAAAAAACCTATGAAGCATTCACATGCTTTAGGATTATCATTATAAACATTAATTATTGTTGTATAATTTTCTACAGGTGGTCTTCATCTTTCAAACATTGGTTTTTCATATAGCTCTCAAATTCACAACTTCTTCATTCATGGATTAATTCAGCAAAATACTTATTGAGCACGTAACTGTACTTAGACTGCAGCAATGAACAGTCAAAGGCAGCAATTGCTGTTCTCATTTAGCTTACTTCCTGTTTCCCCAGGGGGATACAGACATTAAGAGAAAACATTTTTAAAGTAAGCGTATATAGTATGCTACATGGTGGTTAGTATTAAAAAAAAGAAAAAGTAGATGAAGGTAGGAAGGACTGAGAGTCCTGAGGTAGCCAAGTGGGAATTAGAATTTTAAAAAGAGTGGTTGGGTAGGCCTCACTGAGAAGGTAAGAGCTGGACAAAGCCTTGATAAAAGTTATGGAATTATTCAAGTGGATGTCTGGGAGAAGAGCATTCTAGACAGAAGTAAGGGCTGATGGAAAAGGCAGGAATGGAATGGAGCAACAGAAATAGCAACATCCTTAATCTATCCTTCCTGCATCAAACTGGGTCTTTTATTCACCAGTGATGATTTTTATCTACAGCATGGTGTCACTTTCTGGCTTACACTCTTGGGAGAGTGCTTGCAATGTGACTGCTCACATAGTGTGGCCTTGGTCATGAGTACCACTCTTCTAGAAGCCATTGGATAACTGGGCTCCATGAACTTGCCTACCCAGCCCAGCCTCAGTACCAGTGAATTCTACTCTGCTGGTCCAACCACACTGAAGTTTTCATTGTCCAGTTTCTCTGTAGGCAGTGGGGGGCAAAGCCAACAACAGAGTTGGGCATGTATGAGGAGGCTTATGGTTCACTCTGGAAGGATTTTAAAAGTCTACTTATTCATATTTTCCAGATAAGTAAGGCTCTTGGGAGAGAGTTTTAAATATGGCAGCTGTCCTCCAATTTTTCTGATATAACTTCCCTGGATTTTTCATATCCAATGAGAGAACTACCAGAAGACCATGATCATAGTCTCAGAAAACTTTGAAGGTTTTTACTTATCTGT
The DNA here is from genome assembly GCF_039906515.1 of Pseudorca crassidens. Taxonomy (NCBI): domain Eukaryota; kingdom Metazoa; phylum Chordata; class Mammalia; order Artiodactyla; family Delphinidae; genus Pseudorca; species Pseudorca crassidens. The sequence goes on along the minus strand of NC_090297.1, from coordinate 84,114,742 downwards.
CTGATTTCTTGGAACCAAAGGAGGCATTTTATAATTGCAGCTTGGTACATTATGTTATGTCTCTCTGGGATCAGAGCACCGCCTTACAACATGAAAGTCTATTTTGCCACTCTGAGTCATCAATATTTGAACAGATGTTCAGAAATACATTCATGAATTGAGAGAATGTCTGTAATTTTTATTCTTATGAGAATGTTTTCTTGTTTGTTCCTATGTCAATAAAATTGCTGCTACCTACACTCTTCTCCCTTTTCTTTACCCCTTTCTTACTTGCTGTTTATGATAATGGAAAGGGTTTGAGATGGGAAGTCAGTATACCTACCTGTGGTTTATTTTGTTTTAAATTCAATTTTCAATCTCGGACAAACCACTTAACTTCTGAAGGGCATCAGAATATGCCACCCCAAAATACCCAACGTTGGCATACAGATTATTTAAGCTGAAGACATTTGAAATTCAGCAGAACAAAAAAGAAAGAAGAAAACAAAGAAGAAGAGAGAAAGAAAGAATGGAAGGAAGGAAGGAAAGAAGGAAGGAAGGGAGGGAGGGAGGGAGAGAAGGAGGGAGGAAGGAAGAAAGAAAGGAAGAAAGAAAGAAAGCTTCTTATCTGACTAAGAGCTTCAACTTCTGGAAAGTAAGGCTGCCATAAATTCCTCTTCAGGGCAGACCTACTCCCAAAAGGGAGAACAGAACATGAAAAAAACCTACCCCAAATCCTTTCTCGAGGGAATTTTATGACCCAGAAGGAGATGGAAAGGCCACTCATATTTGTATAGACAAAACAGTATCACAAACTTTCTTATCTCTTGTTTGTTCTCCTGAAAATCCATTTATCTTGCCAAAAAAAAACCCACAACAATTTGGTTTCCCATAAGTGCCTTTCCACTTCCTCCCTTCCCCTTTTAAGATGGTGTGTATGCCCCAAATTTTAACCGCCCCTCTGACTCTCATCACTGAGTTCTTCCAGGTGTGAGTTACATATGTAAATAAAGTGTTTTCCTTCTGTTAATCTGTCTTTTGTCAGTTTAACTTGCAGTATCCTAAATAGAACCTAGGAGAGTAGAGGACACGTTTTCCACTTCCTGCATTTCTCTGGAACTTAGTTCCCTCACAACTATAATGGGAATGTTAATAACCACTCACTAACTTATTTTGAGAACTGCAAGAGATTTACAGGTAGTGATTGAGAATGATTAAGTCCACATGGAAGGGTAGCTAGTTTATTAAAGACATGAGTTGTAGCAAAATGAAATGTGATGCTGAACTTTTTAAGCTCCTTTGTAAAAAGATCGAATTTAACCATAAAATAGCATTATTAATTGCTATTAGATTACTATATTGCTCCTGGAAAAATGCCTGGCTTCAGGCACAGTTCTAAAGACCAAAGACACAGTGATAATATGTAGCCCAAACTGGGCATCCATGAGAGAGTACCATTAGTAAAACAAAATACAGGAGAAATTTAGAGCTTCCGAGTTTGTTTCCACTGCAGTGTGACCTGTGGGAAATCTTGCAGCCTTTCTTCCCAGGATGCAAAACTTTTGTGATTAAAAAGAGCATAGTTGAAATTTAAAAATGCTGTATATTTACCTTGTGATAAAAAATTCTATTGTTTAGAAAATGTCTTTCTCTCCCATCCTTCAGCTTATTGCTACCTCTGGAAATAGAAATCATATGATAATAGAGTCTCTTGTGAAGAATCTTTGAATTTTAATATCAGTGTTGAAAATTATTTTAAAAAAAGTCATTAATAAATAGGTTTACTCTCCCCCACCCACTTTGCATTCCTCTTTGATTTATTTTAAAATGATTCTTCTTTGGTTTGCACCAGAGGAGAAGGTTTTTTAGGGTGGGACTTTGCTTCATCTGTCTAGGAAGGCCTGCAAAAGCTCATTGGTACTTCATATGTCAAAGCTAGGCATGTGCAAATCTCTACTCACGATAAAAGAAGAAAATATCCAGAAAGATACAGGGCTCCATCTGGTGTAAACTACTGACTGTGAGAAAGATAATAAACCTATTGTTGAATTTACCAGACTTGTTGTTTTTATCTTTCTTTCAAATACAGCTTCTGTAGTGAGAATGGTGGGAAAAAAAGAAGGAAGTGGTCAGGGAAGGGAATAAGAAAAGGGGAATAAGGGTTAAGGGACTTATCAAAGCTAGAAAGATAATCTCACTATACATCTTATAGGAACTCCTCTTTTTGAGTCCAAGTGAGCTGATGAAACTCTAAGCTTTCTGGGTTGAGGGAGGAGGGAAGAGGCAGAGAGAAACTACTCTTTCACCTTGGGAATGACAGAACCTGAGGCTTTCAGGTGAAAAACTAATGAGTGAATCAAGTGAAATGCATGATTACATCCTCTAACGCTTTGATTTGAGGGCAATTTTTATTAAATCACAAACGAGATTATTGCCCATCCCCAAGCAAAGAGTAGGAAAGCGGAGCGCTTGTCCCCCAAGGAAAGCAAAACCAATACAGTATCTCTCTTTTTGGTAGATACTGACTACTGCTGTCTATTTTCTAAAAACGGTATCAGTAGTTTAAAACTCCCTAGTGTTGGGTGAACAGTCTTTCATTTAAAACCAAAAACATATGTATATAAAAAATGTATAAGAGTTTAGACTTGGCTGTAGCTGCATGCCCATTTGGGTAAAGGTAGTTTATTTCTTTTGGATTCAGAGCCCTCTCATACCTCTATCATATAGGGATGCATTTGTATTTGTTATATACACATATGTGCATAGACATTCAAATACAAATATGAAAAATCCATTTGAAAGGATAAAGAAACAAATGATTATTTGGAGGATATGAGCGTTAAAGCAGCGTTTCACAGAGTATTATCCAGGGACAAGCTACTTGAGAATTACCTGGAGATGTCTATTAAAATGCAAATTTTTAGGTGGCTGCAGACCCAGTGAATCAGAATTTCTGCCATGGGTCCTCGTTTGTGCCTAGGTGGGGCCTCAGGGGCATTTTTAGCAAGTAAACCAGGTTACTCTTGTGCACATTAAAGTACGTGAACCACTGTTCTAAATGTGTCTTGGGATCTAATTGTAGCTCTAGGTGATGTGTGCAAATCAGTACACGGTTACTGACCACTGTATTAACTCTTACAGGTGACAAATATTACATATTCTGACATAGAATTCAGGCAGCCACAGGAAAAGAAGAATGTGTACATCTCCGAAAAGAACTCCTATCCTTAGTGTAGGTGGTGTTGCTATTGTCTGTGTATAATCCTACCATTTCATTTTCAGTTATCATTGCTCAGAGGAAATGAAGTGTTGTGGTATGGATTCAGCTACAATGTACTGATCTGAAAATATCTGGGCAAAGAAATCATATAAAATAGTTCCCCAAACAGACACACAAAAAATAGTTCCCCAGAGTCAAAATATCTGAGCTCTCCTGCTGAATGTATTGCTAAATCTTGCATTTATTAAGTACCTCCTGCATGCAAAGCTTGTTCAAGAAGATCTTGTGATTTTTATCCCCATAGGTACAAGTCATAGTATTTTCTTTTGATAAATGCATCCACAATCTGATTCTGGCACTGGGAGAAGTAAAAGAAAAACTCTGACCTGGGGTTGGCAGAGGAGGAAGCTGAAACTGCCTGAAATATAATCAGGGATTATCTACAGGTTTTCCAAAGTTTCCATTTTATGAGTGATGATAAATAATGAGATATATATTTATTAATCCAGGTGCAGATTAATGACTGTGTTCATTACTTCAAAGTATTTTAAGCAATAAGATTTAGACATTTTAAAAGAGGCATGTCTGAAAAGCTCTCCTCCAGCAGAAAAGAAATGGTGTGATTATTTGGCAATATGTTACATATACTCACATAATATATGGATAGTATAATCAAACGTCCAGGACCAAAGGTCTAATTATATGCCACTGTTAGATCAATAAATTTACTCAATTTTACTTCAGGCACAAAGAGAACAGGCAAATACTTGAAACTTCTGTGAGTTATGAAGGAGAAAACTGATACTTCTGGAGGTCCAAAAATGGTAAATGATCGTAATGAGTAAAATTGGGAAGTGCGGTGAGAGGCAACAAGGGAATGAGCCATAGCGATCAGAACAGTGTTGAATCATTGCATTATGCAGTAAATGGTGTGATTATTTGGCAATATGTTACATATACTCACATAATATATGGGTAGTATAATCAAACGTCCAGGACCAAAGGTCTAATTATATGCCACTGTTAGATCAATAAATTTACTCAATTTTACTTCAGGCACAAAGAGAACAGGCAAATACTTGAAACTTCTGTGAGTTATGAAGGAGAAAACTGATACTTCTGGAGGTCCAAAAATGGTAAATGATCGTAATGAGTAAAATTGGGAAGTGCGGTGAGAGGCAACAAGGGAATGAGCCATAGCGATCAGAACAGTGTTGAATCATTGCATTATGCAGTATTTGAATTTATGCTCTCTCTTAATTATTCCTGTCATTCCGGCTATTGTTCTCCTACATTCCAGGAAAACAGAAATCAATGGCCATGTTCCTTAAAGAGAAGTGGATCCTGTCCCCTTGATCCTTAGTGCTGTCTGCATCCTCAGGAAAGCGATGTCTGATAAGGCAGCTATTCTGAGCACATGGCACAGAAAAGGAAGACTCCTCTCCGCACTTGAGGCTTTCTCCTGAAAACTCTCGAAACAACTCCCTTTTGCCCTTTCACCTGCCACAATTTTATGAGTTCAGGTTTCTGCACTAAAGCTGACTTAGAGAATCAGATGAGCAAGTAGAATTGCTGGGTTTAAATTCATCACTGGGACTGGACCAAAAATGAAAAGGAAATTTCCATTTTGTTTGCCATCCGTTCAGTATTGCAGAGAAAGAGGAAAGTGAAAACTTCTCTGCAGTTCAGCTTATCTCTAGGAATATCTAGAGATAAGGATATTTTTAAATTACACAGAACCCAGTTTCCTTTTAACCAATGCCTGCTCAACATAGACACCAGACTGTGAGAAGGAAGTGATATGATCACATGAGAATTCTGAAGGGAGATGCCATATTTCAACCTTCTCTGTATTACTTACTAACAATCAGAGATTTATGTTCAAGTACATTCCATTGATATCAGGTCTGAATAGAATCCTCAATAGAAATGTTTTTCTCTCAGGCTAGACTAATAAAAAATGAGACAAATTGGATGCCATCTTATGGAAAAATCTAGTAGGTGCCTGTCTTGTTCCCAATGCACACATTTATTTCAAAGAAAACCTAAAAGGAATTGACTCAGAAGTCCACATACACATGAAAAGATTTCATGTGACCAATCAGGGTACATTGTGTTTCACAAAAACTTGGGTTTATCTTGAATATCATTTGTCATTTCCTCTGGAATCTGAAGTCCAAGGGCACTGAGTTAATTTAAGAGCTAGCTATTCTGGTATGTGGCAATTGGGAAAACTGTGCATGCATGCACACAGGTGCACACACACACACGCACATATGCACATCCACTCAAATATGTTAGATGTCAAATGAATTTAGATATGGTTAATGAGATCCTTGATTTATTCCTATTTGACTCATCAGTTTATTTTATACCAACATTCCTATTCTGATTTATTTATCACTATTATTTCTATCTCTTCAATACTCATTGCTCTTTTCTTCCCACAGAATTGTTTCCAAATGACCATTGATCTTGCTTTAGCTCCTAGGACGTTTTTATCCAGGGGCTTGGATGAATTAACTATAATTATTCCTCTGACCCAGGAACATTTCAGAAAATTTGAGTACAGAGCAAAATGTCCACATAGGGAGTTAATTATAACTTGTTGAGTAAGATTACAGCCATAGAATGCACACCCAGTATATTTGCTTTTCTAAACTTCTGGCGTTGGTTAATGAGAGCTTCTAGACAGATATGTAGTTCTAATACCACCATCAAAATTTCTAGCTCAAAGGAGTTTCCCGATATTGAACTGCTTTTGTTTTAGCCCCTTTCTATTCCATCAGTTGAAAATTGTCAGGCTAACCAGATAAGAGAGTGAAGTAAAGTCCACAATTCTGTTTTTGTAATTCCTGAATCCCCCTAAGCTCGACAAACTAAGATTTTTACATGAGTCTGGCTCAACTTTTGGCATTAAAGCCTGACCTTAACTGAGAGGAGACTATTCATAATTTTTGTTTATAACAATTAGCATGAGTATTCATAAGTTTCTCCACAGAGATATTAATGCATTTGGTAATGGATGTTACTTCAGAACCTGCTAGGGATATCACATACCATAACACATGTTATATAATATAATATAATATAATATAAAAATATAGTATAGCATAATTAATAAAAAATAGACAGTTCCTAGGCTTTTCTGATTCCACATGTTTCAAGTAAGGGATTGTGAACTTGTACCTACTTTAAACAGATTTTCCACATAAAGAAATTGGACAGCTTTCTATAAGGTGCAATACTTCCCCCAGTGAACATAAACAACATAGAGTTAAAGATAAAACAATCACAAAAAAGCCACTGATTCATCCATGTCTCATAGCCCATCTCTCTGATGAGGTGTATATCAAAGCTCTCCTGATTTTAAGCTGAGATGGCTGGCCACGATGTGGTAGGGGAGGGAGAGTTCTGCTCTCTCTGAACAGTACAGCCTCCTTGATCATCATGCCTGGCAGAGGTGCGACAGAGGGTTTCAGCAAGGGGGATGGTGCAGGAGGCAATCAAGATGACCGAATTCTAAATGTCCACCCCCACTGGAAGGGAGCAGTCAGAGGCAAGTCCATGGAGGGGTTTCGGAATTTTGACAAAGTTCTTTTCTGAGCTGCCTTTTGCATTTCCATCTGATATTACCATGCTGAGAATTACTACCTACTGCTGAACCACATTTTTCAAGCAGAAACTTACAGAAAATTTTGCAAGAAGAAAAAAGAGAAAACCTGAGATTCATCCCATATTCCTTCCTCTTCTTCACCAATATTTAGTTAATCTTTTCCCATACATGCCCTCTTCTGCCCTCTCTGCACCTCACCTTTTTATTCTGCAGCTATTCTCTGCACTGCTGACAAGTTTCCTTTCATTTAACAAAAGTGGGATCATTTGTCTAGAACCCCTCAACAGATGTTTCAGCAAGTCATACAACCCCTTCAGCACTAAAGCTTCACGTGCTTCTCCAGCCCTTTGCTTTTGCCTTACTCCTGAAAGCAGTCCTCTAGGAATCCTAAACTCCAGATCCCCTGGACCACTTGCCATTCCAGGAGGACCCCATGCTCTCTCCCATTGGGTGTCCTATGCTTTCTTCTGTCTGGAATATCCTGACCCTACTTCTCCACTTGGCAAATCTCTACTCACCCTTCAAGACTCAGCTCCCAGAACTCCCAGGCCTTTGTAGAAGACCCTGGCACAGTGAACAAGCCGTTCTTCTATGCTCCTACAACATCTTCTACATAAGATCGCTTATCCCATAATATTGCACTTACCATGTCAGTCTTCCGTAGTCTCTGAACGCCTTGAGGATAAGATAGAAATCTTCTTCCTCTTTACAGTCTCATTGTCTGCTACAGTGCTTAGTTCAAGATGTGAAATCATTAAATACTTCTTGAAAAAAAAGTAATTCATAAATATCACACTCAAAAAAGAAATAGTATGAACAAGCTCTTCCACCAAGAATCTTCTAAGAACCATTTACTGTACTTATGAAAGGCACAAACTTACCTAGAAGACTGATAACTGACCTTCCATATTTTGGTCTTAAGTATTAATTTACTAATCTATAATTGCTAAATGCAAAATATGCCAACACCACAGTTTAACAGAAAATATTTTTCATGAAGCATCGTGGGTATGTGAACTAAGGAAATTGATAATTACACTACTCTCTCCTTCCTACAACCCACCATCCATTTCTAAATCCTAGCTAGGTAAGTTGGTTCTTAGAAATGCCAATCCCTTTGAGACTAACCTAAAGAGAACTTCATTTTAGAACATACATCACCGTAAGCTAAAAGTATCTTAATACTTCATCATTCCTGATCCACCTATGAGCTTTTATTGCCTTTTATTATTCAAATTCAGTTACATTTTATTTTAACTGGAAATACTTGTATCTATGCATGTATACTGTGTACATTATACTAGAATGGCTGGGACTGCCTATATAATCAGGCTAAGGCTTTTCCTCGGGGAAATCCAGTAAAATTATCTTCCATTACATTTCCAAAATACTACTCATTAAAAGCAGAAATAAACTTTTATACTCATGGCTAACAATGCAGAAAAGAGTCTCAACCCTGCAGCTTATCTCAATTTCAGAGAGGAGGAGGTATTTTCCAGATGAGTTGCTGTTTGATTTGATTTTCACTCACAATTACTATCAAGATATTTTCCCTCCAGCTTGTTTTGTGGTACAATTACACTTTGTCCTTATACCCCATTTTCTGAACCAATGTGTTTTCCAAAAACATGACCCAGTTACTGCTCATTTGAAGTTCAGAAGAATTTGCAATTTTTTTCTGACAAATTTTCACTATTTATAGTCATGGAAGCCAAAATAGAGAAAGAAAGGAGGAAAGAAAGAAATCCCTCTTCTTCCCAGCACTCTGTGTCCTTCTTTCCCACTGCTGAATTCATTGTTTTGATTCCTTCATGCGCTGGCAAACTCTCAAGCATGCCATATGAGAATTTTAAAAATGAAGCTCTCATTTAGGAGTCACACAGTGGTGATATACGCACAGAGCTTCAATTTAAACCATTATTGCATACCATCTTTTTCCTTTTATAATAATCCATTAAATGCTTTCAGTATGGAGAAGGAATAGCAACCTGTAGATCCAAATGGAACCCAGATGACTTATAAAATACATCCTGCCTTCCTGCCTGAGTTGTTAGAGCTCCCATCTCTAATGGACGGCATTGTTATTTTACCATCCAGCCAACCACACACATCCATTATACATTCTCCAATGTCATGAATCACTTTTCGAAGGCAACCTGTCCTTTGGTTGTTATATATGTCATCTTTCCTTAACCTCTGAACAAAACCTTGTGTGTGTGTGTGTGTGTGTGTAAAGCATGATGTCCTTGTTTTAAATATAATGACTGATAATTGGAAAATACCTTGGGGGAACATTTAATGTTCATTCTGCCAAGCATAGACTACACTACTATTTGTTCAGTAATTTTCTGTGACAACAATAGCAACATTCAAGAGTATAATGTATGGTAGGATATTTTCTTCCGGAAAAATGCCATTTGCATTGCTTTGTATATGTGAGTTAAGGCTTAATTTCCCATTTATACATATACACATACACATGTACTTATCTATCCACTTGCTTACATACATTTAAATTTACATTGTGAGGCAAGTTATGCAGTCTTATAAACAGCACACGATTAAAGACAAAACAATTATGAAAGAGTCAGTCTTTAAAAAAAACTTTAGTTATTTCTTTTTCAGTCTTCAGTTTTAAAACTATTTCTCCAAATGGTTTATATCTCCAAATGGATGGAATATTATAGTAAAACATTTAACCTTCATTTGCAGTATAATTACCCAAAGATTCCAAATCATCTCATTACTCTAAGTCAATAGGTTATTATAATACCCACAAAAAATGAAGCTTATAGAAAGCACGGGACTATCTGAAACCCTCAGGAAGAGTAACACATAATAAGAGCAGCTGGTTATCAATGCTATTCCTTAAAAAGATTTGGAAAGGAAATTCTTCATTATCTTTTGTTAAAGGCTCATATTACTTTCAACTAAGATTTCTTGTTGTTTTGATGTTGAGTGTGTTGTATCGCGTTGTTTGGATTGGTTTTTCATTTTTGCCTT